>NW_017307482.1:112199-119304 GCF_000935625.1 Nanorana parkeri | reverse complement strand
TTGAAGAGAAATCTTTTTATACCCAAATATTGGGGGACACATTACATCCATTACAGGCCATCAATTCAGAATTAAATTAAAATATTGTCCCTAAAATTATTCTTCTATTAACATGCGCAAGGGTGTATAATGCGTAAGTGCATGTACTGTATGTGGGCGCATATGGAGAGGGAAGTCTTACATTTTAAAAATAAATTATTTTATAATATTTTAACCTTTTTTTCAAAATTTTTACTTTTTTCTATTTGCTATTCTCTTTGTGATAGTAGTGACAGGTCCTCTTTATGGAGACATAAGGGGTCTGTAAGGCACGTGATGTCTCCCCAGCCTCTAGTACAAGCTGATTCAAGTCTTGGATTAGCTTGTACACCCAGCCGTGCCTGTGCCAATATTTTGACAGCTCTGAAACCGAAGCCCAAATTCACACCTGCGCGTGGCATGAACGCGCTTCACATTCGTGCACGTTTGTGTGCATTCATGTGCCGCGTTTGCTGCACGTCCCTATTCATTTTAAGGGGTCCTAAACACTAGAAAAACGCGCCAAAGAAGCTCATGTAGCAGATTTTGCGACACTTGTTCGGTTTCTTTCATGCGCAAATGCGGAGCAAAAACCTACACCTTCCTGGCCGCGTTTGGGGTGCAATTAGAAATTAAATTCATTTTCAGAGCTTACCTGAACAAACAGAAGAGAGAAGCTGATTGGGCGCCATGGTAACTGCTCCAGATTCTGTCTGATTCAGTTTTGATAAATTCCTCTCAGTGTATTTTCAGCTCCGAAATAATAATCACAGCACAGGGTATCAGCCATGCATATTTCACTTATTATGTATTACAAAGAACAGACCTCTCCTCCTTTGCTCCCCCGCACCTTATCTCCATAACCCCTCTTTGTGCACAGTACAGGAATTTATCAGCAAATACAATTCATACAATACAAGGTATTTTGTGCACATATCAAACCGATACAACAAAACAATGTCAATGGTGTATTTCTTACCAGAATTTTGCTTTAAGGAGAACTATGAGGTGAGTGAAAATCACTCATCCTCATAGTTCAAGCCGACATGTGACAATGAAATTGTCACACATCGGCTCAATAGATCGGGAAGTGAGCGAACGCTCGTCTCCCTGCAGAGACTGTCAGTCACAGCTTCCTGCAGGGATTCCCCCCTCCCCGCTCTGATCCTCCAGCGCTGACTGGAGGAACGGACGAGATAGGGGCCGGGCACAGCTGGCTCTGCCTCTAGATAGGCAGAGCCAGGTGTCACTCACGCAGCTGGGTGGATCTCGACAGTAATGTCGGGATCCGTCGCGGCACTCTCAGTATACCACGACCTGTAGCTCACGATATACTGAGCTTTGGGTCACGGGAGGATGCTAGTTTTTGTCCTCCCGTGACCCTTAAGAGAACTATGGAGGAAAACACTGACCCCATAGTTCTCCTTTACATTGGCCATACACCAGTAGAATTTTGTTAAAACATTTTATTCGTATTGTTCCTTTGATTTTCTAGTAGCTAATGGGGTCAAATTGAAGATGACTTTGACCATAGTGATGAAAAACATGGAAGAAGCAGGATGGAAATTTTTTCTCAAACAAACGAAATTAGAAAATTGAATGTGGATTTCATATAGGAAACTCCATTTATTCCGAAATCTAATATTAAATCCTAATGAGATTTTAAGCGACATACGAATTCAAATCTCTGATGCCATTATCGAATGTTCTAGCGAGATTTTTAATATCATTCATTTCATAAGAAAATTGACTTGTCTATGTCTAGTCTGTAAGAAGGAAGGTTTTTTTTAATTGCAGAAGAGACATACTTCCTTGCGTGCATGTGTAGCTTGGGGTACAATCCTAGCACCTGCTGGGTGAGGGAATGAATTAACTCATGGGCATGTGGGAGAGTTACCTCTCTGGCCAATCGAGATGTCCGAAGATCCCACACCTGGACGAAGCTGGTGAGAAGATGACAGCACCAGCAAAGGAGTTTGCCTGACTTTGCTGGAGTGGAGGTGTGTATACTGCTACTTTAAAGAAAGCTGAATGTGTGTCTTAATGTACAAAATTAAAATGACTACTAATGTTCATAGGAAATAACATCACAGAGTATGGATCTATAGAGTTTTCTGACAGGGGATCAGGAAGTGATGTTTTTTCTAGGAGATAAACTGGACAAAACATTATAAGGGTGTGTAGCCCCTTCACTAAGTGAAGTGTTTTTTTTAAATATAGTGTTGCTGGCACTGTAATCAGTCTGCCTGGTTTGTAGTCTGTGATAATTTGGTCATTCCTAGATGTTCTGCTATTGTCAGCACCTACCTGTAGTGGGGTATGACCTTGCCACAAAGTGGGATAGCCAATGGGAGATCATTGGGAGTGTCCCCTCCATCAATTGCTAGGAGTTTCATGGCCACTGGTGCATGCTGGGGAAGTGCATGAATATTCAGGAATTGTCATGTATGCAGGGCAGTCCACCCCCGGGCCTAGCCTAGAAGAAGTTGACAAGGCTGTAAGCCTGTAGAAGGCCAGATGTGGACCCAGGAGGGTTCTGGAACAATCTTGGAGGTGCCAGGAAGGCCAGGATGGCATGGACCTCAGGAACAAGTCTGGTGTCTTTCCCAGGGAAAAGCTGAAGTACATCCTCTATCCAGTTGTGGGCCTTTTACAGACATCCCAACTCTTCTGTATGTTCTGGGAGTCTCCTGCTATAAGATTGCGGCTCCCTGACACCCGTGAGAGAGGCATGTTATCCCAGAAAGGTTTACTTTGCTCCATCTAGCCTCTGGTCACCACCAAAGTAAAAAGAAAACAAAAAAAATAGAATAGCTAGGCTGCTATTGGCTATTTCAATTTTCAATAGCCAATAGCAGGCTGGCTATTGCACCAGCGCACTGTTGTTGTCAATCAGCAGAGGTGCACCTGAAGTTCTCCAATAGCCAATAGCCAGCCTGCTATTGGCTAATGCAAATTGAAATAGCCAATAGCAGCCTAGCTATTCTTTCCCATGCTATCTGTTGTTTATTTTTTTTTATTCTGATGGTGGCCACTGTCAAAATAAAAAAAAAACAGGGGGGCACCTCCTTGAAATAAGGTTTTGCAGGATGGGATGTCTGCTATTACACAGTGTCTTCCTCTACTCAACTAATGTATTCCTGCACTGTAGAAGCTGATAGGGACTGGTGAGTCTGGAGTCTATTTTTGCCCATGGATGTCTGCAGCCCTATACCCTCTCTCCCAGTTTTTGGCTGTTCTACAATAGAGCATTGATACTTTGCCCATTTTACTGTTCACATCCCACAACCCGGCTAAAGATCCATCCCTTAGGCCCCATTCACATGTAGCGACATACCTTTGCAGCGGCCGGGATAGTGCGACTTTCGGGGCGACGTTCCAGCGACGATCCAGCGACAGTAGCGCGACCTTCTCCGTCGGGCTCCATAGAAAAAAAGCAAAATCGTGCAAAATCCGCCGAAAAAAGGGTCCTGTAGAAGCGACGAGCGACGCGCGACATGGAGCTAAGACAGCTCCATTGACTATCATTAGCCAGCGACTTCTCGCGATATCGCGCGGCAAAAATGCGCGATATCGTGGCGGAAATCACGCCATAAGTCGCTACATGTGAATGGGGCCTTAGTGTGAAATGACACTCCTCCCTTCCTCTGGGGCTCACCACATGCCTTTGAGGGTCAGGGGGCACTACAGGTGTGTTCTCTTTTTCTAGATAAAATGCTTGTTTAGGGTTCTTAGCAGGGCCGACCTTAGGGGTGTGCGAGCTGTGCGGCCGCACAGGTATGGTGGCATGCATTCACAGAACACGCCGGTGGCCAATATGGTCGCCGCACATATTCTCAAACAAATTATTATGCGCCTGAATATATTTTTCGTATATTCGGACATATAGTAATTCATTCATTTTACAAGTAGTCCGGGTTTTGTGTTCTGTTTTCTATTTTTACTTCTAGATGCACTTACTTGAAAAAGAAGATCGGCATGACAACCTGACACTTTATTTTTATAGACTATTTTAGTTTGACATTTATTGTTTACCTTCTGTTGTTTTATTTAATAAGAATACTTATATTGTGCCTACAAGTTTAATACCTTTGAATAAAAGTTTTATTTTTATCATACTTTTTAATATGTTTCTTTGCGGCTTAACAAAATATGAGTCTTTAAATGGTGCAGATATTGGGGGAAATGGGTGTGGTTACGGGGGTGTGGCCACTAAAGGGTGTGGCCACTGAGGGGTGTGGTCACTGAGGGGCGCTGTAAAGCTTTCTCGCACAGGGCGCCTAAAGGCCTAAGGCCGGCCCTGTTTCTTAGGATGTATGGGGCTATTTTCTTTTGGTTGAATACAATGGGCAATGTGTCTTTTTATCCACACTATGTAGCTGTAAGACTATGAAGTCTGGCAGCAGCCCTTAAAGAGAAAGAAAGCAGCAGGGAGCTCAGGGAGCTACTGCAGGGAGCTCAGGGGCTGTTGCCTGTGTGGATAGTTCTCAAGAGCTGGGAGAGACTGACCTGCTCTACTCTGACCAAATATTGCATAACGGGTTCCAGAATTTCAGAGTAACCTGTCCAAACCTTCAGAAAACAGAGACTAGTTTTGGGGACCTACTATGGCAGCATAAAACAGGGGAGAGCCACAAAGCACTGTGAATGGAGCTGTGGAGCTGTGTCCCAGATTTCCAAGAGCGAGACTGCTGATTCCTGGTGGAGAGCACTTAGCTGTGCCGCTGCTAAATGGACAACAGCTTGAGAAGTGGCCCTGTGTGTGTGGTGTGACCCAAGGCATTCCGACCAGGACCAGTGTTTGTAGCGAGAGGCCTCACCTACCAGCTGAGTTTATTGTACTAGCTACACTCTGATTAAGCCCTCCAAAAAGCGATCAAGGGTCCCAACGCCATCAGACTATATTTGTATAAACCCACTGGCCAGTGGTATAGGCAGGGCCTTTTGTTTGTAGATAGGCCATATAGCTAGGACTCTTGTTCTTCACAGCCATGTTTAATATTGAAATTACTGTTATACTGTATTTGCTGTTGTACTATAGTTTTGTTTCAAGCCGTTTTTCTGGCAGGGCTCTTGCCCTGTGTGCTCTTGTGTGTCAGTGAATTTGGATTCAGCCAGGGCAAGCCATCACTGGGGGGAAAGAAAAAAGAACTCATCTATCATGCTACTCCTCCAGGGGTAGGGATACGACTACAATAGCAACCAATCAAAAATATTTTTTTTTACCCCCCTGACTTCCAATTACATATATCTGATTGGTTGCTATGTGTAACAACACTTTACATTGCATCCTTATTCTTTGCATTGCTTTATTGAATAACCCAGAATACAAACCATGGGGATGCTTTTACAGGACATCTTTTTGAATCTCAGTAATCAATTTGGAGGTGTGATAGGCATAGGCAATAGGCTTTCTATGTAAGTGTTTTACCTTATTCAATTCATAGATTTTGCTGCATGCCTCTCCCTGTACACAAAACTATTAGTCACCACAACATGCCTATTATTCAGCAATAAACAGGGATGTGAGTGACATATGCTACATCTCAAAGCTATAGATCACTGTACTAACAGCAGAGGACAAAATTGCATGAGCATATCAGTTATATGGATCAACATGCAGGCAATTTGTCACTGACACCAAAACCATTGCTTTTGTCACAAAGACTTATGTAAGTAACACATCAGAATACATAACTCTGAATTACAAAAAAGAAGAAGTCAAATGCATGTAGCCTGAGTGAAAGTCAGATTACAGTAGATTGCTGATGAGGCCCTCTCCCTACGTCATAACTAGCAGTGCATGAGGACAGGTTCTTTGTATGAACACTCAGCTTCAGATTGCAGCTAAAACGACCCAGATGTAAATTGAGTGATGAATATAACAAGACCAGAAATAACAGTGTATGTAGAATTGGATAGAGAAGGTAAGTGTTAAAACCTGAAGGGGTACCCTTGAGGCCCCGAAAGCGCTTGTAACTGAATGGCAATTTGTAATTAAATGGACTTTTGCTGAATTTCTCATTGGTGTGCTGGTCAGTAAATTTTATTGCTGTGTCCTACTGCACTTCCTGTCCAAAAGACGCAACAGGAAGTTTGAAGAAATCTCCCAAAGGGTCGAGAATTCTTCTCTAAGACAGTTGCCCCCAGAACGGGTATCCTCATTTGAAGATTACCCCTTACCTCTTGTTCTGGGGACAGGGGCATCCCCAGGCATGGTGTGTCACCCAGGGCGGTTGCCGGGTGACCCCGCGCTGGGACGTCATCGTGCGCTTACCTGCAGGCGGCCATCTTGGTGATGGATGTCACATTCACCCGGCAGGATAAGGTATGCCGCCGGGTTTCTTCCTCTCTTATACAACTTTCAAGCTCTTGGTCCATTACCGAGTGCCTGACTTTTCAGAGGGAGTGACATCGAAATGACTGTCGGTCATGTTGGTGTCACCCGGTGTGGACCGCACTCTTCTTGTGAAACTACTGTCTGGAGACAACTCTAAAATTTGGGAATTTCCCTCACGTTCATTGGTCAGTGGTCACCAGTACAGATAGAGGGGTGAACCTTCCCGAAGGAGACAGAGTCAAAAATATGACAGATGGTCTAAGCCATGAAGAAACAAGATATCACTAGCACACCAAGGATATGTGCAAAGCGAACGTCTTTTATTGACGCATATTGTCACAAAGATGGCATTTCGGGGCTATGCAGGGTCCCATCATCAGGCTCAGTATGACATCAATATGCGTCAATAAAAGACATTTGCTTTGACACATATCTTCGGTGTGCTGGTGACATCTTTCTTCATTTATCTAAACGACGCAATTATTTCAACACCCAACTTAAGGGGTTTTCAGGTAAGAAGTGCCGCAGGTGGTTTAATCCTTCCCCACACTATCCAAATCTAAAAAAAAAGGTTTGAGATCTTCTGGAGCCATGTTGGGGAGCCTCAGCGGAGCGCTGTGGACTGTGTGGCCCAGTATGGCCAAAGGAAGACTTCTGTTGTGGCATGGCCTTGTGCAGAGCTGTCCCTAAGGTATTCGCCACCTCAGGGGATGGGGGGATGCTGGCATAGAATGGTCACTTGTGGGG
>NW_017307482.1:58075-112157 GCF_000935625.1 Nanorana parkeri | reverse complement strand
CTCACAGTGCATTTCTCCATTTGTTTATTTTGTAGTACTAAATTTAAAAAATGCTTCGTATCAGAAACATGATTCTGGTGCCGTTATGTACCCCAAACATTTGTAGTTTAAACTCCTTAAAGTCGTATTAAACTCTCATACTGTTTTCAATATTGAATCCCAATCAAACTAATATACATCACCCAGCAAAGTATTTCTTTACATTTTTTTTCACAAGAACTTACATTTTTCCAAACAGCTGATTCCAACTCTCTCTGTTCAACTTCCCTAAACTTCCTGTCCAGTACAAGATCACAAGGTAGAGCACAGTCTCCAGGAGCTGCCCAGCCACTAGACTGGAGAAGGGAGGAAGGAGAAGCAGGGAGTGGGGGAGTATCTTACCTTGCTGTGCCAGTGTGTTTGTGGAAACACGCACAGCGTACTAGAACACACAAGGGTGGCTCCATAGAACCATGCAAGGTAAATGAGCCACCCTAAAACAGGATATCAGGGTCAGTGCTCAGGGGACAAGCTGATTCTGCAGGAAACTAAAACTTTTAAACATCAAAGAGCAGTAAGTTATTTTAAGTTGTACCATTGTAAGTTATTTCCCTTTTTTCAGTTTGTAAATCATTTAAATCTGTGTACCTATGTTTTTGTTGTACTGAATTAAGTTGGAGGGTGGGGAGGGGGGCGCACTTTGGCATCTTTGGGTACTAGTCAACCTTGTCCTGGCATTTGCTACTTATGCCCAAAAAAATCTCACCGTAGTACACAAGATGTATGTAGCATACACAGGATCAGGAGCATCCCCATACTGAGGCAGGTAGCCTCAGGCGGCATCTCATTGGGAGGGGGGCTAACAGCACCATCCCCCCTGGCTGACAGATCGGCAACCTGCCACCTCCCGATTCCAGACTGCATTAATCCACCACTCCCCCCCTCTCCTGAGCTGGCCACCTCAAGCATCGAATAAGGTAGGGATGACCCTGCACAGGATGTATGTAGCTATTATACTACTTAAGCTACTTATACTGTCAATTCCTGGCTGTCATAATGACAGCCAGGACTTGCTCTCTAGCACAGCAGCAGCTGCAGCCTCTGCTATGTACACACAGAACTTATGAATAGTGTTTGCAAACACTGTTCAGGTGCTTAATAGGGAGATACAATGTAGTATTGTTTGCTTTTTCTTGTTTCATATACAGTTTAAACGGTTGACCTTTGATCTGCATATGATATCAGGTAAAGCAACCTTACAGGTCAAAACAAAAGTTTAATCAAATGTGTTCCCGTTTAACCTCCTGTTAACCCATAGTTAACCCTAATCATCCCTAATGAACTACCGCTCCTCCTTATCCATTTAGCCTTTTTGTTCACTCATCTGCTGCTTGCAAAAAAGCTAACGCTAGATAAAGGGGTAATGGTGCAGGGGCAGCAATGTGCAGTCCACACTATAGAAAAGTAACATTCTCATTCACAGACATCTTACTTACCATTCACCGGGTATCCCCCAGCTCCCTTATTTCCCCTGAGGTTTCTTTTATTATAAAGCAAGTCCGCTTTAAATATAGTATAGGTGAACATAAAGCACTGCCTAATGATTGTTCTGTCCCTAAGAATGTGCAAGTGCTAAGGGAACATTGAAATGTACAGTATTTCCGCTTTTGCAGTGAAATTTGAGGAAACCCCATTATATGTTTGTTGTGTGTTCCCATTCAAACAGTATGCCGAAAAAGAATAATAATAGTTAGGGATGCACCAATACTAGTATCAGTATAAGTGCCGATACCGAGTACTTGGACGAGTACTTGTACTCACCCAAATGCTGCAATACTTACATCCAATACCAGAACCTCTGGTCAGAGGGAGAGCTCCCTCTGACCAGCAGTGCCGAGGAAGCATAGAGCCGGCTTCCTTTCCAATCAGAAAGCTGGGCGGCGGGTTATGACCCGCCTCCCGGCTTCCTGATTGGCTAGAAAGGCAACTTCACTTGTTGCTAGGCAGACCGGCTTCCTAACCAATCAGGAAGCCGGGAGGCGGGTCATTATTATTATACAGGATTTATATAGTGCCAACAATTTGTATAGCGCTTTACAAAATTGGGGAGACAGTACAGTTACAATTTCATTACTGTAGGGTTAAGAGGGCCCTGCTATTGAGAGCTTATAATCTAGTAGTAGAAGTAGAAGATTGAGTTATTGGAAGTAAAAGGATGTAAAATGTAAAAAGGCAATTAAGTTGAGGTGGGATAGGCTTCCCTGAAGAGATGAGTTTTTAAGGATCGCCTAAAGGTGGGCAGCGTGGGAGATAGGCGGACAGATTGGGGTAAGGAGCTCCAGAGGATGGGAGACACTCTGGAGAAGTCTCAGAGGCGAGCATGGGAGGAGGTAATTAGAGAGCAGGGGGTCTTGAGATAAGCGGAGAGGACCGCTTGGGTGATATTTTGAGATGAGGTGGGTGATGTAGGTTGGGGTGGAGTTGTAGATGGCTTTGTATGTTGTTTTTAGTATTTTAAATTTTATTCGTTGGGCAGATTCCTGATTGGTCAGGAAGCCAGCCAGCTTCTGTGTCAGGGTTCCACCCTGACATCTGGTTTGCAGCATTCGGGCTTGGCTGCCATTTTACCCACCTGTGATTCCTCTGTAATCCTCTGTGAGCAGACTCTGTAATGTTGCTCACTACTTCCAGGATCCCTCTTATGGCCAAACAGGAGAGTATCATCTGAGAGAGTCAGATGGGAGTTTCCTGTCTCTGTCACCCCACTCACTATCTAAACCACTCAGTCCAGTCTGACCTTGCCCTTGCGTGGTCTTACCTACTAGTGCATTCCTGCTGCTCTGAGTATTCTCATTTTGTGTACGACCCCATCCTGGCTGACGGCCTTGCACTCAGTCATGACTGGGACAATGAAAACTCAGATATAAATTCATCATTATGGGGAATTCTGCCAGCAGTATCTAGGAGTCATGGTATGCTCTAGCAGGGAGGTGAAGAACACGGAAGTCCAGGGCCACCGCTGCATGAAAAGGGTGTAAGACCACAGACCAGAAGTTGGAAGGAGGCTGTCAAGTGAAGTTATATAGCAGAGTCTATTTATTGCTTGAGAATAATGATTATTATTGATTTCTATCACACAATCAATTGTTGTGGACCTTTACAAGATAAATATAGCTAATACAGTGTGTAACATGTTTCAAGGACATTGGAGTTATAAACAGGTCCTTCAGGTTTTGATCATAGGGCATCATTTCTTGAAAAAACAGCTGTAACTCAAGGTGGTTAATTTTATTTTAACTAGCATTAAAATAAAAGGTCAGAATGAAATTAGAGAGAGGGGCAACTGGCAGGATTGCCAAATATATCTAAGTAAATAAAGATCATAATAAAAAGTCTAGGCTACATTTACTCACAACTGCATAATAAAACAGATACATAATATGTAACATTAATGTTTGCGGTAACATACATTTCCAAACAGAACCACTGTTAACCATTACCAAACCACTACACTTAGGCACTTTGGAAAATCAGAATGCCTGAGACTGTAGGCGGGGCAGCGCGTGTGTGGGGGAGTGCCAAAATTATGAGAGTGGCCAAAGTAGACTAAAAGTGGGAGGGGATTAAAGCATAAATCCAGAGTCTACAATAAAATACAGTAGCATCACCACCCTAGGACCCTAGGTGAAGAGTTCCTCTTCATAAGAAACCACCCTCACAGTACCTTGCATAGAGCTTTCCCCAGAACCCTACTCTCACAGTAGAGTCACCACCACCACTCCAGGGGAGGGCTCCTCTTGATAAATACCCTCCACAGCAGTCCCCCAGTAGCGCACTCCTCATTAGCCCCCCCCCCTCCCCCACAGCTGAATAGTCAGCTATTCATGCCAACCCCAGCCCAGCAGAGAGATCATCAGTGTCACCATGAGGGGCACTCTGCAAGTCCAATTTGCAGAGGGTCGGAGGATGTCCTTACCTCCAGGCTCCTTCATGGCTGTGTCACATGACATGTCAGAGCCGAGGAGGAGCCTAGGAGATTCTCCCTCAGCTCTGAGCTGCCTGTAACTGCAGTTTCACCCAGCAGTTGGAACCTTCTTGTAGCTGTATGCATGACCTAGAAGATGAAGTCACACATGCAGGTAGCAGGCAGGGGATAACACTTGGTAGTCTGGTAATGAATGGGCAACTTAATGAAAATTCCAGTATTGCCAGGACATTTCTGGAAAGTTCCCAGATACAGACTTCTTTTATGGCCTTAATATTCTCCCAGTGTATTCTGCAGGACTAAGCTGTCAGTGTGACATTCCAGTCCTGTTTCTTCATTTAGGATTTTGTCATATGATGCCAAATGGGCAATAGTTTGCAGAATATCAAGAATATGTGACAGAGCTGACAGAGCTTACAGTCTATTAGGGGGTATGTACTGAAGGAGAGCTAGTGAAGGTATACAGAATGGTGTGTGGTAATATGACCACAAATATTCCCATTGTAGATTTCTAAATGCTGGGTACATCAAAGTTTATGAGCTGGCTATTTCTGTGCATAGTGCTTGTGTCTGCTTTAAATGATTTCATTATTAACTAAATCTGGCTAAGCAAATAAAAACAACAGATGTTATTCTATCTCTGACTGGGGTGAACAATAGATGCCGATGGCATTACATATTCTGATCTGTCGCAAACCAGAAAAAAACATCAGATGGTTCTGTTTTTATATGCTGATGCATAGACAAGAGGAAGCCAGACGCAGGGCCTCATTTACTAAAGGATATGCACAGATAACGAAAAATCAATGGTGAGCAGCCAATGAGTTCCTATTCTCATGGTATTTACTATGCTCCCAAAATACATAAACACAAAGAGGGAAACTTATGAAAACTGGAGCAGGCAGAATAAGCTTCTCTCATCAGTTTGTTCATTTGAAGATAGAAGCTGATCGGTTGCTATAGGCAACTGCTCCAAATTGTATCTGCTCCAGTTTTCATAAATTCCCCTCAAAATGTACTAACACATCTTCTATGGAATGTGAACTACACTGTCTAAATGTGTACTGGATAATACTAATGTGTAGGGGTTAGGTGCTCCAGTCCACTATAGTTCGCCCAAGCCAATGAAAAACTATGAATGACCCTCCCCACTGCCAGAGCAATCAGTTGCAGTCTGGACATTCCAAATGTACACTATGGCTCTCCTACTGAGAAGCTTGGACACCCCTGGTATAGATAACAAAGCACATCTATTACTCAGTGTTCTTTATGTGATTTCCTACAGGCAACAACCGAAAGAACAGCAGTAGAGAACAAATCTGTTGAAACTTTTGAGGTCATGGGTCTTATGAACAGTGGACATCATTTGTAAAAACCTGCCCTCAGATTTGTACTTGAATGTCTTATATCATGCAAAAATGTGACTCTATTCATTGGTCACATTCTTTTTAGCTTTGTATTAATACAGTAATTCATAGATACTTTTATTTTCTAACTTTTTACCTTTATCACACTTCTAATACATCAGCTATGAAATGACTTATATGCCGTCCTGAAAGAACAGCCAAAAACGAAGAGACATTTTTCCAAATTACGGGTAGCTGTTTTTCACCAAAGTAATCCTGATGTATCATACCTGGCTCCTGAAGGGCGAACAGTGTGTCCTGAGCAGAGGAAAAGAGGAAAAAGGAAGGTATGTCTCCCATACTATACAAGAAGGTACAGTACATGCCTACTGGACTTCAGTACGTATTTGTCAATGCTACCTAACACAAGCACTATTTCATTTGATTAAAAAGGACTATCCCTAGGGTTACACAGATGATTCAATCTTTTCATTTTTATAAGATTTAAATGTATGTAAACCCTAACAATGAACTTCTCTATTTTGTTCTGTTTTGGTCTGTTAAATATACCAGTTAAAGTGGTTTGTTATAGCTGTTTGATAAGTGGAAAAAAATAAAATAAAGCCCCCCTTTACATTAGAATCCCACCATGGGAATGAATAACACTAATCCAGGCTGGGGGGGGGGGAGTGAAGGGTGCCCCCCATAAAATCCATACTACTATTTGGGATAAGAATCTGGTATGGCACCACCTGTCGTTTTTTTTTACATTTTACATTTACTTTTACATTTTAGACTGGGGTACCACAAGATTTTGCATACTTTTAAAGGTTGCAATACCCGAAAAAAGGGTGGGAATCACTGGTCTAGACTGCATAGGAGGTTATTAGTAGCTCAAAAGGAGGGCAACACTGAGAGTCAGTCAGGTTGCTACATGCAGATATGCTGGCAAGGAACATGCTGATAGATGGAGGGAGCAGAGGAATGACCCAATCTGTCTTCTGTTGCTTTTTCACTATCTATAGTCAGTAGGCGGGGGGGTGGAGATAGCAGTCCACTGTATTCCGTAGAGAGGAAGAAACTAAATTCTGAATAGGTGGGTGGGCTCTCATCATAATGTGCAAGTTTGCACATTATGGCTCACTTACGTCTTAGTGTGCCCCCCTTCTAGTAGTGATTCAAGGTTCATGATTCTGTTGCTACTCCATTTGAAGCTGCTGCTATCTGCATTTCTGCTTAAAACGCATTGTGATGCAGTGAAATGCATGAGTAAACAGAGCAAACAGCTCCTGTTATCGCGTGTGTATGTAACACACGTTGACACAAGTTTTTAACACACATTGACTCAAGAAAAGAGTCATTAAATTTTTGGGCCAATGCACGTCACACAGGTGTGAACTACTATAATTTAAAACAGTGGCTTAGGGTCCATGCACACTTATCTGTGGTAACACATGTTAACACATGAACACAGGTTATAGTTTACATCTGTGTGACGTGCATTGGCCACAAATGTTCATGTGTGTTTTTTGATGCATTGAAGCACATTAACGGGCCTAATGATGGCATGTAAACACATTGAAAATGGTGTGCCAACACCCAATAACAAAACATGTATACATACATCTCCCACCGAAGTAGGGGTACATACTTAATACAACAGGTATTAACATAACAGTCCCACACTCAAAATCCTGTCTTTGAAAGATATCATTATCCAGTGTTTAAACATAACCTGTGCCGAGAGAATATGGGGGCTGCCACTTCTGAAAATGATAGTTACCTAGCTGTCATGCAGATCTAATGGCTACAATAATAATAATGACAATGTCTGGATCCGCCCAGCTGCGTGAGTGACAGCTGGCTCTTCCTATCTAGAGGCAGAGCCAGCTGTACCCGCCCCCTCCCCCGTCCATTCCGCCAGTCAGCGCTGGTGGATCGGAGCGGGGATGGGGGAAGCCAGTCCCTCCCCTGTCATGGAAGAGAGCCGGGACAGGATCGAGAAGTGAGCGAACGCCGGTATGTGTTTGCTCACTTCCCGATCTACTGAGCCGACCTGTGACAGTTTCATTGTCACAGGTCGGCTAGAACTATGAGTTGAGTGAAAAGCACTCACCTCATAGTTCTCCTTTAATTATATTTTCTTGCATTTTGATTTTTGCTGCAAAAAATGACAGGGGGACCGCCAAATCAAACAAAAGGCATGCGGAGCACATCACTGCACATGGGTACATGTTTCAATGCAAAAAATTTTTTTTTAAATACACTTGGGTGGGGGAGCAGCTTTCTTTTTAATAATGCTTAAAGGGCAACATAAAAACTGCACAATTCCTAAACCTGCCTGTAAAGTGGCACACCTGTAGGATGCGTATAATGTACTACAGAAGAACTGTAGTACAATGTCGGTAAAATGCCACTGAATCACATTTCCCAGTCGCTTTACAAAGTGGCCTGGATTCCATTAATCTAAAGCAGCTATTCATAAATGGGCCCAGATTGCATCCATAAACACTATAGAAACTATTAAAAAAAAAAAATCGAGGGTTCTCCCCTAAATCCATGCTAGGCACTTCAGATTTGGTATAGATTTTTTTTTTGTTCACAAAAAATTTAAGTGTAAATAAAGACGCTAACTCATTTGACACGTCTGAACCCGAAGCTTTTTCCTATAGTTTGTCTGTAAACTTCCTCTTTGGTGTGTAAAATGTAGCACACAGTATACCTTGAGTAGTCATCAATCATTGTGAGAAAATATCTTTTCTTTCCTGGAGTCTGAGCTTTCATGGGTCCACATAGATCTGAGTCAATTAAGTCCAGGGGCTGTCAGACTCTGTTGTTACTACTTTTGGGAAAAGAATGTGTAGGACAATTCTTATGCCACTGGCATGCTAGTCTTCAGCTAGCTTCTTAAAAGTTTCAGGATTTCCGTATCTATGACAATACTGGCATGTGTGGATACAGTTAAAATGATTTTCCTCTATGACAGTGTTAACCTCTTCACTGCATTCAGCTGCTATAATTTATATATAATCAATGTGCAGCGCTCAGGGTCACCAATCAATGGTCTGTACCTATCTGGGTATCAAATAGTGAGCATAAAAAATTAAAAAACATTTTTAATGATCACTATTTGATACCCAGATAGGTACAGACCATTGATTGGTGACCCTGAGCGCTGCACATTGATTATATACATTACTTGACCTTAGTGTCCTGAGTACAGCTGCTTTAACATTGGGTAATTAGATACATTCTTCCACTGTCCATAAGTGCAGATTTTATACATTTTATAGCTGCTATAATTTATCTGTGATTTTTCTGCTTGCTAGTATGTGGTTTCCTTTTCTGGTATTACAGCTTTTACCTTGAAATGTCACTAAACAGTATATCCTTGCTTGGTGAGCTTCTCCACCGACAGGTTGTTTTCAAGAATATATGATTCAACTAGAGGTGCACCGAAATTGAATTTTCTGTTTAAACAGACCCCTGATATTTCTCTTTTGAAATAGAAAAAGAGATTAAGGACAATTATTCTTATTCTGCAGCCCCAGTTATGAATGAACAGGAAGCCTCTATACTGAGTGCTCCTGCCCATTCATAAACTGAGGATATAGTAGTTACTATAGGAGGATATAGATTGTCCACAATCATGAATGAACAGGAAGTGATGTAGAGCAGTAAACATACTATGTCCACAATCATTTACAAACACTTAATGATCAGCTGATAGTTGAGTGCTTGTAGCCACTCTCCATCCTGACTCATTCGGCTGTCACAGGAGGCGGAGCAGGTGCTTTGGGAGGAGAGCTCAGCCTCCTGTGACACAGACCGCTGATAGCGCTCTACTCCCTGCCCTGCCAGGGCTCCTGTCAGAGGGGACACAGAGCAACACCCAGTGGGGAGGAGAAAAACCATGGATTCACCACAATTTCGCCCCCAAAAAGGTACTTTTTGTGCAAAGTACCATTTTAGACCAATATGTTTCGGCAGCCTAAATTTTGGTGCATCCCTAGACTCAACTATATGACAGTCTTTTATTTCTTCTCCTATAGCTTGCAGGCATTACAGTACAGTTTATTGCTAAGATTTGCTCTCTCGTTTACTTTTCTGTAACTCCCTCCATATTTCTTTAGGCTTTTTCAGATTTGCACATGTGCACAATTTGATCATCATCTATGTTGATGATTAAAATAGTGGGTATATTTAACCCAGGTATAAAATCACCAAAATTGTTGATACCACACCCCTAAGACATATATGATAAAATAGAAGCACAAAAATGGGGCTTTAGAGTTATCAGACACCACTCCCATACAGTTATGATAAAATTGAAGCTTTACAATCTTTATTAGTATGCATAAGACAAAATACACCACAAACATGAACAAATTAAAATCAGTTCTTCTAAAATTGCCGAGCACTCTCCTTGAGACCCCCAGGTTAGAGGACAATATCAGTAGTAAAATTCGGATAAGAATAGTTTAGCAGGTCACAACTCTGATCCAAATGTAGTGATGCTGAAAGCAGCAATATCATTGAAAACAGGCATATTGAAAACAGTCAATGGGAATTGTGATGGAACGGCCCACGATACAACTGTCCTTTCAGAGAGGAATATGACAGTTTTCACTATACAGTAGCACTCTTCACGAGGACAAGGATACTTTAAGTTCTTATTTAGAGCGTATTTAGGGCATATTTAGAGCGTAGAGACTATTAATATCATCCTTTAATAAAAGAAATGGTGCAGGAAAAATATACATTAAAAGATGTTAACAAAGACAGACAGAGATAAAAACAGTAAAACAAAAAGGAATAAAAAGAGAGTACTTAACAGTCCTGGGTTTATAAGTTCTGACAGTGTCCAGTTCAAAAGACAAAAGATGGATCTGAATGGCTCTTTCTCAGAGTAAAGCCTGCAAAGGGGAACTCTTCATGTGATTTAACACAAGCTTCTCCTTCTGATGTTACAACAGCCCCCTCTTGATGTTAAAATGAGAGCCTCCTCAGCTTAATTTGCAGCATTTTTTATCAGTCCTCTAGGGGGTGTCACAGAGCCAGCCCATAAGGCAGGGCTGGGGAGGATGAGCAGGAGGGCTAAGCCTTTACGATGTCTTTCTTTGCTCCTCACAAACTGTGAATTTTCATAACTATGAACATGGTTTAATATTCTTGCCTATTACTGTCTGTCAACCCCTAAATTATTGTACGTCATGAAAGTAGCTTTTGATTGACCCTAAACTTGACATAAGTGGGAATTATGGCTAGCCTAAGAGGATAAATGTTGCTTGTCAGGCCTCCATCTACATTTTAGATTTCCAGGAGTGGTAGTTCTGGCTTGTCAGTTTAGCGATTAAAAATTTTGATTTTAGTAGCCATAAAATATGCATTTGATTTTTTTTTAGATTGTTTTTGCTGTAATTCTGACCTGTATCTGTATTTGCAGCATTTTAACTGATATTTAGGAAAGGCTAAACACACCTGAGATATTTGCCATCCCATGGGGGATAGCTTCAGCAGGCTTGATTTAGCACATGGAACTGGACAGTGATTGTAGATGGAATTTGCTCTCTGAGTTGTGTCCATGAGACACGCATGAAATTATACACAAGCATAGACATTCCTATGATGTACATAAACTTTCCAGAGATCCTTTTTATAGTTTACATAAAGAAGTTTAAAACTCCAAGTTGTCTTTTTTATTGTTTGTTTTTTGCCAAGGGTCTCCCCTTAAAATCCATACCAGACCCTTGTCTAAGATACGATGTTGGTATTGATTTTGGAGGGGGGAGGGGATCGCAAAACGTTTTTTAAATTTTTACACTTACTTTTTTTAAATTTTACACTGGGGCGCCACAAGATTTTTCATATCTTTAAAAAGTGCCCTGACTAAAAAAAAAGGTTGAAGAATGCCAGACTAAAGAGAGGCCTTGTCCATCAAATACATGAAAAAGACAAAATGGGGTTCAAGTAAAGCACAGCTCATCCCTCATAAGGCTTGCATCCACCACTCAGTGCTAGGTTAAGCCTTCCTTCCAAAGGTAAACAATGGGTAAACAGGTTATCTCCTGCATAAATCCCTCTTATAATGCAGGATAGTATCCTGCTCACTATGCTAGCTACAGTTTAGTATTACATGCTATTGCTGAGTCTGTGGTCTATAAGGACCCCCAGAGCTTTCTTCATCCTTGACTTCCCCGCAGGAGAATCTCCTAAAAACCATTTCATATGCATGTTCTTAGCTCCCAAGTGCATAACTTTACATTTTTCAATATTGAATCTCATCTGCCATGTTGCTGCCTTCTCACTGCAGTGATTTTATATCTTATTGCAAAGTTACTGCCCTACATTGGTATAGCCAATTTGCAAGGACAATGACCATTTAATAAAGCTTATAACAAAATCTTATAAGACCAATATTATCTCTATGACCAAAAGACATCTTTTTCTTAATTTGTTTTCCCAATATTTTGCATCAGTTTAATAGTGGCTATGTAAGGGCAAATCAAGTCAGGTCTTGAAGAATCACATAATTTTCAATGGTGCCTGTTCACACCTGAGCATTGTCCCTTGTAGCTTGAAGCTCAAAAAAGTACTTGAGCTTCTTTTCAGGTATAATCGGGTGTTTTTTGCCCCACAGACATCAATGGAAGCACCTGAAAAACTGATAGGGTTATGCACAAAAGGGTGAAGAGTTTGGAGAAGGCAGGAAAAGTGAACAATTTAGGACAACATAGCGGATTTGGAAAAAATTTCCAATTCAGCTCACTTTCCAGTTCAGCTATGTTGTCCTAGATTGTTCACTTCTCCTGCCTTCCCCAAACTCTTCACCCTTTTGTGAATAACCCTGTACGCATTTATCCAAAAATCATTATGCAAAGTACCCATATCTATTCATTTTGTTACAGGACAAAATTGACCTTTTAATGGTATCAAAGCAAAAAATTTACAATTTTGTATATCCTGTCTATAACTTCCTGTCCAACTCACTTTTTACCAAGCTGGATGTGATCTAGCAAAAGCTGAAAATCCTGGCCATCTGCTTCCTAATTCCCAAGGCCAATGACCATTCAATAAAGTTCATAACAAAATCTTACCATTTATATATGCTTCTTCCTTTATGGAAATACGAGTTAATTCAAATTCAGTAATATTAGCTGTCTGCTGGGTCATATCAACTAATTTATTAAAATTACCTTGAATAAAATCTACAATATTATTTTCAAACCTATGATGGTTTTTTATAGTATTACTTTAAATAGTATAAAACAAACAGAACGAGCACTAGTCTTGTGCATCTTCAATAAAATGATGTTAAAATATATCTCTCATACTCACAAAGGTGCTTTTGAAATAGAGCATATAAAACATAAAATCCCTCTCAATAGAGACTCTTTCGCTGCTAAGGATGCTGATGATCAAGTGTAGGACCATGGTATTGATACCATCTGGCATTCTTGCCGCAGGAAATCATAGTTTCTTGTCGCATGAATGCCAGATCGCCCTGTGTGAATGGAGCCTTAAGGGATTTATATTTATTGAAGAAACAAGAGTTACATTTAGAATGATCTATTAGTCTTTTCGTGATCTTTAATTGCACAGGGTTTTATATATTGATAGGTTTAGCGCTTTGCACTATTCATTTAATAATTATCAAATATCAATTGCATATATAGTAAAGCATTTTAGCACACATTATTTGAGTAATTTTATATGAATAACATTTATGTGTGTATGGTAGATTATGTAGCACTTCTCTGCGCAAGAGTAACTAGGAGCTAGCAACAACCTAAAAGACAAAATCTGGATATCAACTGTATGTAAAATCCCTGCAATTATTCTTATTTGTCCTAACAAAGTATCATATGAAGCTCCTTTTACTCTACATTTCCTATGTACAGTATTTTAGGTAAGCCAACTCCAAACCATAATCTGAAATGGTTCAAGGGTTCAGTCACTGTGAACACTGGTTTTGGTTTAAGATTGTTTGTTCTGTGCAAATAGAGGCTAAAAGGAACATTCTTACTATGTTTTGTTTTCAGGTCAAATGTTTTGTAATACCATATTATGGCCTCTAGATGGAGCTGAGGATCAAAGGAAATAAAGATCTGTCATCTAGTGGCCCTAATGCAGTATTATGGTACATTACATTCAGCCTGAATAAAAATACCAGATATTGATACGCGAGGTGAAGATTGAGGGAAGCAGAGAATTTTAGCAAAGCAGCTGTTGTGGATTAGCAATGGGAACATAGGTAGCAACAATAGGAGGTGTTATTTTGTCATGTCATGGTTGTAGCAGAAGTAAAATACTAAAAAAGACTAATGTAGCTCTCATCCCAGAAGGAGCAGCTGGATGGATAGAGCCCTCCCACCCTGTCTAGGGTTCACAGTTACATAGCTGCCACAAAAGAACTTACCGACCCTCAATTGGCGACCGATAGACTGAGCTGGCCAAACGGAATGGAGCCGGCCAAACAGCATGGGGCCAGCTTCCCAACCAATCAGGAAGCCGAGCTGCAGGTAATGACCCACCTCCCAGCTTCCTAATTGGCCGGGAAGCCGGCTTCCCAGGCAATCAGCATTATCTGGCCAAACAGCATGGAGCTGGCTTCCCGGCCAATCAGGAAGCCGGGCGGTGGGTAATGACGGGTGGCAGGTAATGCATTCCTACGGGCAGAGTTACAAGCTAATGTAGCCTTCTTCTTTCAGCCACGTCCACACTCATACAGTTTATCCATGTCAAAGCTGGATATATGGGCAGCAACATGGGCAGCACGGTGGTGTAAAGGTTAGTGCGTCTGCCTTATAGCACAGCGGGTTCTTGGTTTGAATCCTGGCCAGGTCACTATCTGCAAGGAATTTGCATGTTCTCCCTGTGCTTGCGTGAGTTTCCTCCCACACTCCAAAGACATGCTGGTAAGTTAATAAGCTCCTGTCTAAATTGGCCCTGTATTTATACATGTGAGGTAGATTGTGAGGACAGGAACTGATGTGACTGTGCAACTATGTAAAGTGCTGCATAAATTGTCAGCACTATATAAATACCAATATGTGCACATGGGTGACCTTACTGTCACCCATGCGCACACAGAGCATTACTGCATACTTGTTTTTCCTGACAAATATGCTTTAATCTTGCAAAAAGAACAATAATTCGGTTTATGTTTTTCCAATTTTTCTGTTTGTGAAAGGACTTACAAAGGCTGAAGTGGCTTATTCTGCTAATTCTAAGATTGCACCATCTTTCTATCTTTCAATTCACACTCAAATTGAAAGATTGTCACTGAAAATATTCAGAGATCTGTCTTGTGACTGCTAAACACAAAATTCAGCTTTAAGTCCTTTCTTCTGAGCAGATGTGTCCAAGAAGTTTGTACTGCAACAAAGGTTGTTGATCAGGGATTGAAACGGCAAATCCTTTAACATAAACTCCATTGTGCCAATACCAAACACCGACAACAAGCACAAGAGACTCCCTCCTGGAAATGTCCACTGAAAGGTGAAGGTGTCACTCTATCATGTTTAGTCACACAATCATGACTCTGACCATCACACTGCATCAGTTGAGCAAGGAAATATTTTTGAAAGCTTTTTCTATAAAATCTGTGTGAATTGACACTTCGTGTTTTTCCATGTAGTAACACTTATAGGGGTTTATTTTTAAAACCTTCACAGAGTGAACAGCTCTGCAAACTTTTGAGTTTTAGATTTGCAGCGCATTATGGCTACTAGATGGACCCAAGGAGCATAGGAAATTGAAGCCAAAACTCAGGTGTTCAAAACTTTTTAATAATATAACCATTAGTATAGTATAGGGCAGGGCTCAAAATTTCCACTCGCCCCCTCGCAATTTGCGAGTGAAAATTGAGTGGGGGCGAGTGGAAATTAAGCCTCCTCGGGGCGGCTTCTCTCCTGTTCACCGACCTGATGAAAGCATGTTGTGCTGTGTGCGCGTTGTGCCCTGTGTGTGTTTGTTTGTGTTATGCAGGGCAACTGGTGGCGAGTAACTTTGAAGGCCTGGCTAGTAGCTCAGGACCTGAAATTTTGAGCCCTGGTATAGGGTGTCTGTAAAACAAATGGTGCAAATCCCACAGTGTTTCTAACGTAGAGAATTGGCCAATGTACACATTACACAATTTTCATACAAAATGTGAAGTCTTTTTCAAATGCTAAAATGGCTCTAAGGCGCCATCACCGGTCATTAAAACTGATTGTCCTGCATCATCTGTATGTCTCAACCATGTTTAAAGTATTGACTCTGAATCAAAGAGAAATTTTTGCAAGACCCAAAAATCTTCTCAATGTTGCAGTAATGGGCAGTGTTACTTTTTAGATAGCCCTTTCTCTGTAGGCTTCCTTCTGTTAGCAGGTACTCTGAAATTTAAGAATTTCACTAATTTGAAATACATGTATTTGGATTCATTCTTTCCCTTGTGTGTACTAGTGACTAAATGAGCTGCTTGAGGTGCGTACTTATTAACCTTTTGCAGAACTAAAACTAGCCAAGCTTTCTTATACAGAACATCTAGGGAAAAAGCAAGGAGAGTCGCCCTTCACAACCGCATGCTGTTCCATTAACTCTTTGACTGCTTCCTGCTTGTAAGGTATTGCTTTGGTGATCACTTATATTGTTGCTGAAATCGAGGCAATTTATAACCCACCGTATACAGTATGATGTTTAATTCTACAAATGAATAATAACTGTTTCCTTCAGAATTGCGGGCTACCCTCACACCGCAAGGGTTAACAGGTCATTTTGGTCTAGGGAGGAAAATAAAAAAAATTATAATTTACCGGATCCTCGGAGCCAGCCGACTGTGACAGTGCTTCCTCCTGCATGTTTCCTGTTACACTCCAGCCATGGTATGTCCCTTGGTATCCTCACATCCTATACTCCGTGTATAGCATGTGATGACTCAGGGACCTTAGACCACTGCAGCGGAGGGGGACCAAGGCTGGAAAGACCAGTCTATGAGCAAGCCGGCTTGGAGGATCAAGTGACTATAATTTTTTATTTTAGCATCTAGAACAAAACGAGCAGTTAATCCTTGAAGTGCGGGGGTAGCCCTACTGCAAGGGTTAATAAAAATGTTGCCCAGAGTTCTTCTTTAAAAACAGATCCTAATCATGCTCTCTGGACAGACATTTTTTTCAAGTATAGACAAAAACTGCTGATTTGTGATACAAATGATCAATCCCATGACACAGACTCCATTATGATCATACCAGATGCCTTTATATAAACACAAAGGAATCCTGTCATGTCATAGGCAGCAGGGGTGATAATTCTATTGTGACCAACAAGTAAGATTTGTTCACTCGCACTGTTTAAACTGAGAAAAATAAAACCTTGCTTGTCTCAACAGTTAATTTCTCCCTTAAAAATCTAGTAATGAATAAATTATCAAGTGAAATATCACCATATACTGTGTTTTAAACCTAGAAAAATGGAAGAAAAAAAAAACTATTAAACTTTTTGTCATTAATCTAGCGAAATAGCTAGGGAAAAGCACAAGTATGATACCGAGGGCCGGTGCTAGACTATTTTGCGCCCTGGGTAAGACCAGCTACTTGCACCCCCCAGCCCCCCTCCCGCAGTTCAACCCCGATTCCCCTCCCCCCCTGCGTGGCACCTTTCTCCTGACGGCTACCTTCCGCAGGCGACAGGTCAATGTAAGCTGGCTATTGAAACCCTCCCACTGAGCAGATGAGCGGACCTGAGAGAGAAAGTTGCCTTTCAGTTCCGTTCCTCTGCTCAGTGGGCAGGTACAATAGCTAGCCTGCTATTGGCTTTTGCAGTTCGAAATAGATGGGGGTGGTGAGTGATTGAGCCTGCGCCCTAGGCAGTAGTACGCCCTAGGCGGCTGCCTAGTTTGCCTAGTGGAAGCACTGGCCCTGATGATACCACTCTAACATTTTCACACAATCTCTAAATGATTGCATTTGTTATTTTGAAAAACCAGTATAAAAGAAAAGTAGAAAAGTAGTAGTGAGAAAATGCACTGTTGGGTTTAGCCAATATTTTTTTCTTTAGGAATTCTTCATGGTCCGCATAACTGGGGCATGGCTGCCGTGTGTTCTTTGATTAATTATTTTATGTTAAAAGGCATCCCTCTTTCACATTTCAGAAAGTTGGGAAGTATTCTAAAGGAGACAATGACACCTAGGATAGAAATCCACAAGCCTAACCCAAGATGATGAGAGGAACAAATGTTGTCACCAGGTGACAAGGAAGCATGGAGCCGACTTTCTGGACAATCAGGAAGCTGGGGGGCAGGTAATGACTCGCCGCCCATCTTCCTGATTGGTCAGCTTCCCAAACCAATTAGGAAGCCGCAGCAAGTCATTACACGCCACCCGGCTTCCTGATTTGCTATAAAGCCAGCACCATGCTCCCTTGTTACCAAGTGATGAGTGAGCATGGAGCCGACTTTGCAGCCAATCAGGAAGCCGGGGGGTGGGTTATGACCCCCTGTCTTCCTAAATGGCTGGGAAGCCGGCTCCATGCTCCCTTGTCACTTGGTGACGAGACAGCATGGAGTTGGCTTCCTGAGCCAATCAGGAAACTGGACAGCGTGCAATTACTCGCCGCCCGGCTTCCTGATACTGGAAGTTCCATTATTGGGATAAGTATTGGGAGCATTTGGCCGAGTACAAGTATTTTTTTACAAGTGTTTTTTATAGTGCTCAAAAGCACTTTTACAGAGCTTTCCGTTGTAGTATTGAAAAGGGATGAGCTCAGGTTTGGACTGAACCTAGTCCGAAGTGGAGCCCCTGCAAACACGAAAGTTACATGGGCCTCCTGCCCAATCAGCTGTGGGTCAGGGGATTCCCTGCACTGCAGCTGACCATAAACAAAGGGGCAGCATGCTTGTGCTGATGTCCTTCACCTTATACCGTATGGTCAAATTAGGTAATTTACCTAAATGTAGCCATGAAGATCAATAACATCACTCTGCCCCTTTGCTTACGCACAGCTGCGGGTGGGGAATTGCCCAGCTACAGCTGATAGGGAAGCAGCGGAAGAAGTGTCCTTCTGCGTTCGGATGAGCTCAAGTTCAGACCGGGTTAAAGTGACACTAAACTCAGGCATTAAATCTTAAAAATATGTTCAAGCACCCCATTAACAAAAATGTATCTTATTTGTGTATCACTCAGCTCATCCTCAAATCATCTGTGAATTTGTGCTGACAATGTCTATCCTTCCATCACTCCATGCTCGCTCCCATGATGGATTATAACTTTAATACAAATAAGTAGAGGCGCACTGAAGTAGAAATTCCTCTATGAGTGTTCCTGTTCATTCATAACTTGAGAATATAGTATTTTTACTATCACCACAATTATGAATGAACAGGAGGGGATATAGATCACCTCCCATTCATTCATAATTGACGATATAGCCAAGATACCATGTCCTCAATTATATACAAACACTCAGCGATCACTGATCACTGAGTGTGTGTACCTTGCTTTTCTCTCTGACACACAATGTCACAGGAGGCTGAGCGAGTGGTGCGGGAGGAGAGCTCAACCTCCTCCGGTGTGGGGGCGGAGCGCTGTCTCCGCCCCCAGACCGATCTGCCGCACTGTAATAGGCGGCCGAGCGGTGTGGGAGGAGAGACACCTGCCACTCAGAGCACTCTCCTCCCGCAGCGCTCTGCCGGCTGTCACTTTCTCTCCTCCCCGCTGGGACACAGAGCAGCGCCCAGCGGGGAGGAAAGACATCACGGATGCGCCGATGTATTGCCGGAAAATGGCACTTTCGGCATTTAGCCGAGATTGTAGTCCATTGCGGGAGCAAGCTTGGAGCGGTGGCTACTTTACAACACACACCATGGGGAACAAAAGTAGCCACCCTCCAGAAGGAAGGACAGTGTCAGCACCAATTCAGAGATGATTTGAGGAGCTACAACTTTGTGATACACAAATGCTATACAGTTTTGTTAGTAGTTAAGCTACTTGAATGCATTTTTAGGATTTAACTCCTGAGTTTAGTGTCACTTTAATAAAGATAAGCAATTTAGCTCCTTGGCTTAGTGCCAGACCCTAGTTATCACTGGCAGTGTTTGGTTCCAGCACAAACACCTACTATGTTCTAATGCATCACTAAAACTGGGAACTTTTAAAAAACTGTGTAAGAAATATCTTTATTGTTCACTAGATTTAAAAAAAATACCAACTCAGTGTTACCATTTTGCTGTATAACTTTATTTCATTTTATGATTTTTATTGCAAAGTGATAAAGTAAATTCTCCTTATCTCTCTTAATTTACAGCTGCAATTATATGAGGTGACTTACAATAAACATAAATAAGTTCACCACACTTATTGTTGTCATCATGTATATCTTTATATACAGATGCTACTCTGTCATTGTTTTTATAGTTGTCTTCGTTATGTACATATCGAGGATTCATAGACAAGCAAATCGCATCCTCATGTAAAATATTTCTTGAGATAGGTATGGACACACATGTACAGTCTTTAGTATATGTATGTGGAATGTCATGATTAATAAGTATGGTTTAATATAGAATGTACAGTACAGTATCTGAATGTAGGCCTGCAGACAGTGGTTTGTCTAAAATACAAATGTTATTTACTCTAATTGGATCTAAACGCTGCCAGCATTTTGAAATGTACATCAAGTGCTCTCAGCTGTCATTAAACAAGACTGTTAACCACTTCAGCTCCTGTACCTGTATACCCCTTATGAGCTACAGCAATTTGTACATTTCCACTATGGGCCTGCTTGATCGGCGATAGCCTTATAATTATTTATGATAACAAAGTAATACTGTACATAGTACATTATGCTTTAAAGGACAAACAAGGTTTGTTTTGGCAATATTGTCTTGCAAAAATAATTTCATTTTCTGTGAAATTAAAGACAAAATGACAGGCTGATTGGCTGGGAAGCCGGCTTCCCGGCCAATCAGCATCGAGCCGACCAAACAGCATTAAGCCAGCTTCCTGGGCAATCAGGAAGCCGGACATCAGGTATTGACCCACCTCCCAGCTTCCTGATTGGCCGGGAAGCTGGCTCGATTCTGATTGGCTGGGATGTTGGCTTCCTGGCCAATCAGCATCGAGCCAGCCAAACAGTCACAACCACACTGACATTCTTTCTTGTGTTGTCATTATGGTTCATTTATTTTAATAAATTAGTATAATAATTTAGCAGAATTACTGTATGTCTGCTGTCTGAGTTTACAGCTTTTTCCTTTATAGGTATCTGACATCTGGGGTCTTGTGCCAGTTTGGATCTTCAATGAAGCTGTTATCTCCGCTCCCTCCCTTTGTTGCAGCTTTAAATTTATTGCGGGTATTGTCGCCCATCCTTGTGGGTGGACAGTGTTTCTGGTGGTACTTGGTGATATGATAGTTGGAACTCAAGTCCTGAAAGAAGAAGCAGGTGGATTGATTAAAAATATAAAGTTGGTATTGGTCTCTGTGTTTAGATAGGTAAAGATCTATTACAATGGAAGTTAAATGACCCTATTCTGTTTTAAACCCCAGTTAAGGTTTGTGGCCCATCATTTTCCACACTTTGGTTTCCTTTATTATCATTGTGACGGACCGCCTGGTACCCCGACTGGGTACCTCCGTCAGAAATCAGCTTCCTCCCCGCTGGAACCTGAATTCCAGCGTCCTCAGCCCAAACCTGCCTAATTATTGGAGAGAACCAATATCTTAGGACAGAATGCTAACCTCCTCAATCATCAGACAACACCAATGTTGAAGAGGAAACCAAGAACTGCTTTATTGGAGACCAGCTCAGTATTTATACAGTTCAAGAAGTCTAAAAACATAACGCAATCAAACATGAACAGCATGCAAACAGACATCCCCTCCCCGATGCCTTAATGAATGAATAGGGAGAGGGGAGACACATGTGATGGGATTATCTGCTGAGTGTCTATCATGGTAATCGACTCCTCTACACCCGGAGTCAGCTACTCCTAGAGTCAGCTATCTTAATCCCATCATTAACACAATACAACAAAGGTACCAATAAACTGCAACAAGTTCAATGTCCAGAAGGATCCCCCTTCAGTGATGCTGGATTCACAGCCTGTACCTATAATAAACACAGGGTCACTTAAATGTAATGCCAGGGAAAATATGCAGTACATCCACTCCACACATAAACAGGCCCGGCGCTACCACAAGGCAAGTCAAGCAGCCGCCTGAGGGCGCTGCAGGGTGAGGGCGGAAAAAACCGGGCATTTTGACAAGTACTTGTCAAAATGCCCGATGCTTGCGCTATGTTTCACTTACCTTCACTTACCTTCGGTGCGGGAGAGCAGCGGCGAGTCAGTGCTGGTCTGTCTAACCCCAAGAGGTCCAAGGGGGGTCTCCATAGTCCTAGGTCCATAGGCTCCTCCAACAGCTCCAGTGACGGTTCAGTCCGTCACAATCATTATTGATCCGTTTGTTACTGTGTGGGTGGTATTGTGGTGGTTGTTTTGTGGGGTTTAGCAGCAATTCCATGTTCATTTGCTTTAGTGTATACTAAGGATGCACCGATACTAGTATTGGTATCGGTGCCGAAGCCGAGTATTTGGGCGAGTACTTGTACTCGCCCAAATGCTCCGATGCCTAGCCCGATACATGAGCTTCCGATATCAGGAAGCCGGGCAGCAAATCATTACATGCTGCCCGGCTTCCTGATTGGCAGCCCTTGGTGACGAGGGAGCATGGAGCCAGCTTCCCGGCCATTCAGGAAGCCTGGTGCTGTATAATGACTCGTCGCCCGGCTTCCTGATTGGCCAGCTTCTCAACCAATCAGGAAGCTGGGCAATGAGTCATTACACGGTGCCCGGCTTCCTGATTGTTCAGAAAGCCGACTCCATGCTTCTTTGTCACTTGGTGATGAGAGAGCATGGAGCCGGCTTTACTGCTAATTGGGAAGCCGGATGGCGAGCCTTTACACGCCGCCTGGCTTCCTCAATAGAACTTCCGGTATCGGTATTCAGTATTGGCGAGTACCCAAAAAAATGTATGGGTACTCGTACTCGATACCGGAAAACCAGTAAAGGTGCATCCCTAGTATATACCACAAATCACTAAATGGCAGACCGTGGTCTGGACATGGACCAAGTGATGGTTCTGTGCAGATCCCAATCGGGGTTTGCTATGCATACTTTCACATTAGGCAAAAACACACCCTTTATGCAGCATTTACTACTGCCTTAATAAACTCAATTTAAAGGTGCAGGGCAAGTACAATTCTATTTATGAGTTGATGACAGCTGTTCGTTCCTTTCTGAGGAAACTGGAATTGTTCAAGGGAGATCTTCAAGAAAAGTGTGTGCATTTCACAAAGTTGAAGGAAAGGTTTTAGGGAAAAAGAGATGTTTCTCCCTATATTGACTTCATAAATAAACTGATTGGAAACATCAGTTTGACATCTTCTGTCTTGGACAACAGCTACTCCAGCTCATCCAGAATCCATTCCTCATTAGAGCTGTCAAAATGTTGTTAAAGGAGATGACAAAGACCTTCAAGAAGGAACACTATGGATCCCTACAGACAGAAATTATTGATCTGCAAGTGAAGGTTGCACTAAGAGAGCATTTTAGAGTAACTGATCATGCTAGCTTCTGACTGGGTGCCCATGCTGACCTGTGTCCACTGCCAAAAACACCTATAATGGTCACGTGAGCATCAGAATTGGACCACGGAGCAATGAAAGAAGGTGGCCTGCTCTGATGAATCACATTTTCTTTTACATCATGTGGATGGCCATGTGCATGTCACTTACCTGGGGAAGAGATGGCACCATGATGCACTTTGGGAAGAAGGCAAGCCGGCAGAGGCAGTGTGATGCTCTGGGCAATGTTCTGCAGGGAACCTTGGATCCTACCATTCTTGTGAATGTTACCACCTACCTAAACATTGTTGCTGACGAAGTACACCCCTTCATGGAAACGGTATTCCCTGATGGCCTCTATCAGCAGGATAATGTGTCCTGCCAAACTGCAAAAATGGTTCAAGGATGGTTTGAGGAACACAACAATGAGTTTGAGGTGTTGACTTAGTCTCCAAATTCTCCAGATCTGAATCCAATCGAGCATCTGTGGGATGCGTTGAAAAAATAAGTCTGATCCATGGAGGCCTCACCTCAGAACTTACAGGACTAAAAGTAACAGCTTGGTGCCAGATACCACAGCATACCTTCAGAGGTCTAGTGGAGTCAATGCCTCGACGGGTCAGGGCTGTTTTGGTGGCAAAAGGGGGACCTACTCAATATTAGGCAGGTGGTTATAATGTTATGGCTGATCAGTGTATATATAATACTAGGATCTGAGTCACAGCACAAACATGAGATATGGACCCGCCGGAAGAAAATTTTACTGACCATACCTCCTTTAAATTATCATTTACTAACCCTGCTATATACTGTATGCCCCAAACTGTCAGTAGCTTTGTGCAGCCTTTTTCCATGGAGCTGGTGTGTAAAACAGATAAAAGGCCAATTTCAAGCTGAGCTTTGTAGTTTCCACTTTTTATATCCTGCGAGAGTGGTAATATTATGCTGAAAATCATACTGATGAATGCAGGATACATAAAAAAGAATTTATATTTCTCTATTCAGTACTAAGAATTAAACTACTGGCAATTTATATTTCTCTATTCAGTACTAAGAATTAAACTACTGGCAATTTATATTTCTCTATTCAGTACTACGAATTAAACTACTGGCAATTTATATTTCTCTATTCAGTACTAAGAATTAAACTACTGATTACTGTCACATTGGCATGTACACATTAAAATTTATGAAACATCCACCAAATTTTACCTGCTTTACTCTTATTTTTATAGCCTAATATGAATGAATTAGCGCCAAGTAACAGGAAAAGTCACGTTTGTCAGTCCTGCATACCGAGACTGTAAGAAGAACCTTCTGTAGCTCACCAAAACACTAAAATATCTATACAACACCATCAAAAATGCTGCTAGCCATCAAAAACTTTGCTTTACATATTTTTGTGCTATTCCACCCCTAATTAACATATAAATGAGAACTAGGCAAGTAATTTTATCACCCCACCCCCATACCGTCTGTCTCCCTTTCCCCTCCTTGCGTTGCTCGAAGAAGACCAAGGACAAAACAGTACTGAACAGTGCTGATGAGACAGAACAGCTTGTCCTGTCCACACACGGGTGCATAGCCTACATTTAATGGAAAAAGAAAATTGACATTGACTTTTAGTAAATTGTTTATGTTAACTCTCATTTCGTGATTAAAATTCATGTATTCTTTTATTGGAAATTCTCAACCTTAAAGACTGTTCACATTTATCAAACAATAAACAATCCACTGTCTGCCAGATATTTTGGTCTAGATAAAGAACCCATTTATGTTTTGCAATCAATGTTCCAGAAAATAACAGTCTTGATACATTTCTCTGAATTGGTTTGTGTTTTATCAGAGGCAACAAAGAGGAAGAGGTTTCCGTCTATGTCATCGAAGGATCGGTCCTGGGATGCCAGCCAATTTAAGAATGACCTCAGCAAAAACACAACTCCAGCTAAAACTTTTTTCATTTTGTTTTAGGTAGATTGGAAAGGGGTTAAAATATTTGTCAGGTTTTATAGGTCTTAGTGAAATTCCCCCTTACTTCCTGTTTCAGTGGCAGGAAGTGATGGTTCTTCTCTCCAGTGAGGAGAAAGCAGCAAAAACATTTTTTGTGAGAAAATGTTAGAACTTCTATAATGGCTGATTGTTGCTGTCTGTGCCTTCTTCTCCTATTGGCCCCTGTTCCCCTTATTTCTTGTCCTGCTGTCACAGAGGTAACAAGTGGTAGGAGACTCCCCCGTGTCACCGCAGAAAGTTGCCACCTTCAATATTATATTCAAAACATAAAGAAAAGTTAAGGCTACAGTTGGGATTTACAAAAACTTCTTAAAGCGGAACTACACCCTCTTATCCTATACAGCTGTAGGGATGTAGTATTTTTCCAATCCTTTTTGTATTTTTGTAATCTGTCAGTGTGAGGTTAGTCAGCTTAGCTGTGTGCTGCCTGGTGTCCTCCAAGTGTGGAGTGATTATTCTCAGTCACCTACTGTGTTGAGTTTACTTCAGCAGGGTGTGCTAAAGATAACATTCTATATTACGGATATTTAATACCTGGCCAATCAACAGGCTTGGGGGGCTGCTGTGCATCCTGGTAGTATGATTAAATATCTGATACACTTCCTGGCACATGGTCTTCCATCCAGGATTTTCACCATGATAGGATGCAGCAGTCTTGTCCTTAGGCCAAGGGGCTTCAGGGATATGGGAAGTTGTGGGGATCCCCCCTCCTGGGAGGTATTCCAATGTTACTGGCTGCCACAGGCCTTGAGGAAGCAGGGCTTCAGTTGTCCTCCACATGGAGGTAGTGACTAACTGAGTTGGGAAACTACACAAGAACCTTCCCATTGCTGTCCTGCCTTGAACTTTAAGACTGAGCATACACAGGAACCTCAGTTGTCAAGGAGCCAACTTTAAAGTTTAAGTGTCCAGCCAGTAAAGCCCTGAGAGAGAGGGACCAAGAAGGCTAGAAGACTATGAAGAAGACCAAAGCACTGTGTTTTGATGTGAACCTACAGATATCCTGTACTACCTTCCCCCTCCTTCCCTATTCTTCATGCACGTGCTACTAAAATCTCTAAAAATCTACTGAAAGTGACTGGCGCCCATCAATCATACCACCCAATTACAAGAACTTTACCCTGCAAAGAATGTAGCTAGGACATTTATTACCAAGTAAGTGGGTCTGAGATATTCAGAATGTCACTATTGGTTAACAGAGAGGCTTTGTTTCTTAAACTATGTGCCAGGAGGTTACCCAAATAGCGCTACACATCCAAGAAAGGTGCCATCTTAGCCTCCATTTGGATTGCAGTTGCCATGGTGGTGTACATGTGATCAGCAATGGCGCTAGCCATTTGAGGGCTTGAAAGTTTCTTTTGAGAGCTGAAATAAGCACACTAGCAACTAACAACAAAATGAGTGGGTCGCTTCCACCTTGGCTCCTCGTATTGATCTCTCCCCCTAATATTGTATATGCAGAAAAAAGGGTAAAAGAAAGGGTTTGTGGAGAGATGTATATCGACCATGCGTAAAAATATATCAAATTTATTGTACATAAAATTTTGCAGTTGATAAAACTCATAAATAACATTGTTACATACATTAGTGGATATAATATCCCAGTTTTAACCAACATGATTCATCTCTTCTTAGTAGGTAGCCCAAAATACATAAATTAATTTAATACAATTCTGATACATATCAGCCATGATTCATTCCAAATGATCCATTCATTGTATAATCTCCAAGGTATGTCTATCAAAATTCATCCCAACATGATTCATCCCTACGCGTTTCGCATTTAAGCTTCTTCAGGGGATCAGATTCATCTATCAAATGGAAATTGTGCATATAGTTATTGTATATCATTAATTTGGGCGTGTCCATCTTGATGTAATGCCTATGATAAGTGGGGGGACACATTGGGACACAATGGGGACACAATTAATCTTTCTTCTAGGACTTTGGCTAAAGTGGAAGCCTTTTAATCTTTCATAGAGTAAGCTTGTGCATACCAGGTGAAGTGGTCAGTCACCATCAAAATGTACTCTTGTTCACTCGTACCAGGCTTCAAGCACAGGAAATCAATGCACATCATTTTCATGGGACATTGACTTTGTAGTTGGATACTCTAATAAGTACACCCCAAACATGGGTGGCAATAATTTTCTGCCTCTGCTTTCATACAGGGCCCGCTAAAACGATCTCTGACTAGACTACAAATTCTGTCTGATGCCAAATGACCATGTTCATCATCTAGGACCATTAGTTCTGTACTACTGTGTATTTCAGAAAGGAACAGCTGCCATTTTTCTTCAAGGTCATTAATGGGGGCACTTCTGTAGATGACCCTCACAAAATTGCAGCCAATTCCACTTTCTATCAATCATCTTGGCTCCCTTTTGGAGATTCAGTCAGCAAAAACTCTGGCCAGCAACTTTCATTAACTTTCAAAGTTAGACAGGGGGGTTTCTTATGATTGATCTCTTCTTAGGCCTACATCCCTCACTCAAAGCAAGTTGCAGTAGAGCTTGGGGAATCATATAGCAAAAACCCCAATGCCTGAGCAAACTACATATTCGATACTGAATCTCTGACAGATCTCCACTAAGGTTTCAGTCTTGCTCTCTCTTGACCATCAATCATGCCTCTCCCTGTATCTGGTGGGTGGGGCTCATTTCTGACACCAAGTGGCCAATCAACATTCTTCCCTCCTGGCCTATCAATTAATGGCCAAGGGAGAAGCAAGCTGCACTTTCTTGGAGGGATGACGATGGTTGAGAGGTAGGCTGCTTCGTCTCTGGCAAATTTCTCCTGAGGCTTCTGTCTCTTTCTAGGAGCTCTTTGTGGCAGACTAGGGTGTGCCATTTATCTGCCATTTTAATGCTGTAGTCCAGCCACCAATCACGCATTTCACTGTGTTTGGGCAGGGCTTAGTTCACACACTGATATGGCCGATCATCATTCTTCCTTCCTTCCTGGTCTATCAATCAATGACCAATGGAGAGCATTGGTGTAGCTGTGGTGTAGCTGTAAGATGTAGCTTCCACCTAATAGAGGCTACACACATATATATGTATATGCTGTGCTATCTTTTAAGCAAACCCATTGTGCTCTGGGAATACATATTTTATTCCTCACTCACCCAGCTGTTGTCACTCTCCTCCACTTCAAGTAGGTTGCAAGGGCCTTGATGTTTTTATGTACAATGCAGGACCAATGATAACATTAGGGAGGGCACAGCCAGACAAATGGCGGAAAGTAAAGGCTTTGTGCAACAGACTGCACATTGTGGAGTGAGAAATAAGGTAAGTATTCCTCTACTCTACAACTCCCCCCTTTCAAAAAGAAGTCATATAACAAATATGTAGCCGTTTCATTCATGGGAGCTAACAATTGATTTTCAAACTCATCACACAATAAGCTGCTTTTTTAGAAAACTTTGAAGCTGGTTTTTGACAAAGTATTGTTGTATCAGTCCCAGGCTCCAACAGTCTCTTTCCTAATTCTGTGTGGTTTGTAGTAGTTAGTCACATTCAACTGGACTTGTTCTATAATGTTGAACACTTTTTGTAGTTTAGTCGAAGCCACTTCTTCAGTTCTAATGAGCGATAGGAACATACCTAGGCATTTATATCCAGCACAAACACCTTAATCTAGTCACCATTTAATGTCTGCATAGATGCTAACCCTTTTATTCACATGACTGAAGGTGTGAATTTTTGTCAGATCACTGGGGTAGAGATCTTACGATCAGCATTATATGTGAAGACAGATGGTGTTGAAGCCCCCGACCCCTGTTCAGGGACTTTGCTGCATTTTGACCTAGGTGATGCCTCTTGTAAACAGGTGCGCCACTTCACAGGCAGGATTAGGGAATCCCCAAGCATGTTATTTAATGGAATTTTGCATTTTCAATGTCTCACAAAAGATCTGCCGAACTGAGTTTTTAAACATTTTTTTTCGGCATTGGCAGAAAAACCCCAAAAGCCTAAACTATCTTAATAATTGACTGAATCCTAATCAAAAACATATAAAATGTGCCACACAAAAAAATGCCACTATTTATTTTTGGGTCCATAACTTTTTCTGGACTGGCAATGCTGGGATTTGTACTAATATGTATACTCAGGTTTAGCCAGATTAAACATAGAGACATTACTACATACTTTTTGCAATAGAGAGAGGGAGATCAGTTTAATATTAGTTTATGTTGACATCCCATTGACTTACATTATATACTGGGTTTCAATTTACACCGGTTTCTATTTACCAATATTCCCTCAGGAACCTAGCCCCAGCATAAATTGAGGGCTACCTGTATATATATTTTTCCAGTTTTTATTAAAATGTACGCAGTTTAATGTCTCAATGTACTCTGAATGTAAGACATAGAACAAATACACAATTGGATATCCAAAAGAAATCATGGAATACTTTTAGATTAATCTTAGCCAACCTTTGGCAATATAACAGCTGAACACACTCATGGCATTCTTTCTACAACACAAATCAAATATTGCTTGGAAAGTTCTTCCCAACACTGTTGCAGAAGCTCCACATATGTGTTGCACTTGTAGGTTGCTTTGCTTTCACCCTTCTATCCAGTTCATCCCAAACCAGCCTGATGGGGTTTAAGTCTGGAGATTGTGCTGGCCATTTCATAATCTGAAGGCCACTGTCTTGTTGTAAAGCTGGCCATACACCTTACAATTATCTGCAGATTTTCTGTGGTCAGATGGAAAAGGTGCAACACATTCCTCCATCTTCACTGTGTGAATGGAGTAATCTCCACCTGGGCCAATCTGTTGCACTTTTTCCATCTGACCACAGAAAATCTGCAGATAATTGTGTATGGGCACCTTAAGAGGGTGTAGTAACAAAGTATTTTCCCAACACTGTATTTATACAGACACAGGGCTTGTGAGTAATCAACAAAAGTTTGGACACCTGCAAGAATTGTTAGCATCAACTTTCAAGGCTTAATTTACTTACATTGCTGCAGAACAACTGTAAGTTGTTAACCCATTACTTCTTCCCTGAAAAAATGTCTGTTTGTATAACTCTGAAATGTACATTATTTTTAAGTTTTTGTTAACCTAAATTTTTTTTCACCTTGGCAGAACAGAGAGTGGCAAGGTTCGTACAAGACAACAGAAGGGCAACAGTGCAGTGTCAGATTCCTCGCATCACCTTTCAACATCTTGTGGAGTCACGAGGCGGCCCAACTAAGTCATCTCGTGGAGTTATCTCGTGGCCCAACGAAGTACTGATGGGGTGGTCATAATAAATTGGCCACTCAGTGTATATATATAATTGGTGGTAAAATTGAATGTGTAAGTACCTGTTACCCCACTTCAGACCTTTGTATCACTGGACCTTCACATGTTCACTTGCAGCTTTGTCATGTGACAAATCACATAACAGAGACACAAAGGGAGCCACACAGACTCTGATTGGAGCAGCAGGTACGCGCACAGTATTACAGCTATACTTAATTGCTGCATCGCTGTGGGCATTGCGAACTGCAGCAGTGCAGTGACCAAGCAAAGCTATAATACTAAATTACTGCTGTTAGAAGGGGCCCATTAGAGCACTGGGGGCCCTGGCATTTACCCACTTTGCCCCCCAACACTAGCCCCTGGCTGCTCCAGATGGCACAAAAAATGGTTAGTTGATTATGGATATGGCAGAGGTAATGGCAGAATTACAGCTACCCTTGAACAGGGTTAAAGATCTGTTGAAGGAGTGCTGAACAGTTAAGCAGATTGCACACCTATCCCAGCCAGAGACAAAAGGCTCAAATTATAGCCTATTCAGTAAATTTGAGCCATGGGTGGCCTTGTTGGCATCATCCAACTCTACAAAATTTGATTTAATATCCAACTGCGATGCGTGGAAAATTATCGTCCGAACAGTGACTGCATCCTATCTGTTTGGGTATTTAGGCAAGCGCAGGTTCTGCAGAGATTCCTCCATCCCCATTGTTTAGTGTGTCTGAAGGAATCTATTGATTTCTCTTCTTCAGCCTGTATGGCTTTCTTTATCTGCTCACTGGAACTAGGTAAATATAAAATATTCAGATTCAATATTTAATAGTGGACTAAAAGTTGAAGCAAAAGCTGTATGTTTGGTCCCGAATATAATAAAGAAAGTATATAAAACACTCCACATTTCCTGTAAGCAAAGACCCTTTGTTATTTAACATCAAATCACGTAGGAGATTCTCCCAAAGAATGTACCGTGCTTCAAATGCATTTGGCACTAAGAAATCCCCTGACAAAGGAAGTGAAAGCAGATTGTCATCACCGGTGGCAGGTATCGATGGCTGTGTCCATCCTGTTGTGAAAGCGTTATTCTCTTTATCACTGGGAAGGTCACTTCGTATTAATCTGTCAGAATTCAGCACCTGACCATATGGAGTCTCTGCAAGACTGTCTGCTACTTCTGCAACTGTATTATATGCACGTGCACCTCAGACAGAATCAGTCAGAATACAGTTATCTCCCTGTGTCTCTCGGGCTAAATAAGCTTCATACCTGTCTTTTTTTATCAAGCTGACAGACACACTTATTGCTGTGTGATATCTTGGCAGGTTAAGAACTATCTTTTTATCCTTCTGAAGAACCAGAACATTTAACAGCCGTCTGGTATGTTACGCTGATAAAGCCACTTGTCATCATGGATCTGATGAAAGCCCCTTTCTTCATCTGAAACAATGACAGAGGAACATATTCCTATTTTAAATATATATCTTTATATAGCAGTGTTAGATAAGATAAGAAAACCTTTTGGCGGTGATATGCAGCAGGTTTGTTGTTAGAAACATAATAGAATGACAGCAGAAAATAGTTCATTGAATCTTTTTTTTATCTTTTAATATTTGGGATTTATTTGTTCATTTATTTTGTTTTTGGATTTTGTAACCTTTTTGTCTGAGTATACCCCTATGTTTATTCTGATTTAAATGTACTTTAAATTCAATTTACTATACATTCACAAGGTAATTCCATCTGTCCCTGGGAGTTCTGCTAAAAGTTATTTACAATGGTCCTGCTTACAGAATATTTTTTACAGAAATGTACCATTCTTTTTGCTGTGCACACATGCACTACTACATGTTTTGGTGCAAAATGCATTGATAATCGTAAACCAACAACTTAAATCAACCCTATCAAGGGGTGAAAAATGTTCCAATAACAAAGTCATGTCAAAGAAGGAGGTATATACACTCACTGGCCACTTTATTAGGTACACCTAACTAGTACCAGGTTGGACCCCATTTTGTCTTCAGTACTGCTTAAATTATTCGTGGCGAAGAGTCAACAAGGTGCTGGAAACATTCCTTAGAGATTTTGGTCTATATTGACATGATAGCATCACGCATTTGCTGCAGATTTGTCGACTGCACATCCACATTGCGACTTTCCAGTTCTACCACATCCCAATTATCCTCATTATTATGATCAAGGAACAACTTTGAGATGATTTTAGCTTTGTGACATGGCATGTTATCCTGCTGGAAGTAGCCATCAGAAGATGAGTACACTGTGGTCATAAAGGAATGAACATGGTCAGTAACAATACTCAATTAAGCTATGGCATTTAAATGATACTCAATTGGCACCATAACACCACCACCACCATCAGCTTGAATTGTTGATGCAAGCCATGAAGGATCCATGCTTTCATGATGTTTATGCCAAATTCTGGCCTGACCATCTAAATGCTGTGGCAGAAAACGATACTCATCAGACCAGAACAACGTGGCACCCAGTGTGGTCTTCTGCTGCTTTAGCCCATCTATTTTAATGGTTCGATGTGTTGAGAGTTCAGAGATGCCCTTCTGCATACCTCAGTTGGAAGGAGTGGTTATTTGAGTTACTGTTGCCTTTCTATCAGCTTGAAACAGTCTGGCAAATCTCCTCAGGCATCAGGCATCAACAACGTATTTTCGTCCAGAGAACTGCGGCTCACTGGATATTTTCTCTTTTTCAGACCATTCTCTGTAACCCCAAGAGATGGCCGTGCATGAAAATCCCAGTAGATCAGAAGTCGAGAGATTGAATGAGAGAAATCATGTGGTCTACAATCTCGGCAGCTTGAAAGATGCATTGAGTTGTGATGGGAGTTCTTGAGGCTTCTCAGCAGCTGGTTAGGAAGCAAATGTGACATCATTATTTACAATTCAGAACCAACAATCCTGTAAAGTGAGGATGCTGGGGCCCCGACCATGGCCTAAAGCATCAGAAAGAAGAGGTGAGCACCAGAAGACTGATAAGATAAGTTAAAGTCCCTTTTCCTTGTATTCTATGCAAGAACTATCTCCCTGCATCGCAACAAAAGCAGCTTCTTTGTTTTTAAAAGTTAAGTCCACCTTTAATACATGATGCCATTCGAGGACCCTCCCCCATCCCTTTCCCATCAACTTTACCTCCCCCATCAACTTTACCTCCCCTTCACCTGAATCGTGAGGTTCTTCTCTCTGCCGGCTTCTGTATGCCTTTAAATCTAGCGTGTCTGTGTGTGATGTGGACCTGTGAATGAAAAAAGCTAAAAGGTCCCATTTTCCACTACAGCAGAAGGAACTGTATTCGTCAGTGAAGTACAAGTACCTCACCACACTTGTAGTTTATTAGGAACTTCCCCCCAATTCATAATGGAACTAGGGCTGGAGGAAGAGTGTGTAGGTGCCTGTGCATTGCATCTGTGATCCACTGATCACGGCTGCAATGCTTTGCAGGCTCCAATGCAAACAATTACCAATTGCACTTTTTTTTCTTTTTGCAGGTGCAATGCACCTTTAACAGGCTGGGCTATTCTGCTAATTACATTTATTTATTGAAACTGGGAGCTCTGCTTTAAACTGTCTGGGAAGGGCTGAAACGTTATTCCAAACTGTAGGAATCTGCAGATATGTAAACAAAATTATTCGTAGCCAATCAAATTTCACCTTTCAATCATTGCAAGCTTTCAGAACAATGACTTGGTTGTTAGAGATTACTTCACTTTAAATCTTGCTCTTTTCATTATTAAATAAACCTGACCTACAGTGAAGGAATTTTAGTCAATACCTGCACCAAAATTAACAAATTGATTCATATATTGTCTGCATTGTTGTGACACTACATCACCTTTCATTGGCTCACTGCCACCACTACCTACCACTATCTACCAAATTAGAGGTCCTATGTAAAAAAGTTTCACATAATTCACATTTTAGTATACCATCAGCTAGTAAATCTCATAGCTATTGGGTGATTGACATTGACCCTGAAGGCAAATAGTTATGATTTAATGTTCATTCCTTACTCTCTGCCTTCCCAGTGTCCTCAGCTGTGCTTCATTAGCTGGGGAGAGAAGTGCTGTGTACCTTTGGCCAGTCTCTCAATTTTGTACTGTATTACATATCTCAGTTCTGTGCTTCAGGCAGGAGAGGGTCAGCAAATGATAGAGTGAAAATGCACAGACTGAACAGATGTCCCCTTTTGTGCACTGGGAGAGATATAGTAATGAAGAAGTGGGGACAGACAAAATAGTGAGGCACCTTGTAAACTGATCCTAAATTAGAGAAACAGTGTTTTGACACAGTATGCCCAAGTTTTTTTTAAAGAGTATGAAGCACACTGCATCAGTTTCTAGCACCTATATATAATAAAATAATGTTTTACTGGATGTGTTCAATGATCCTCATGGGAACATGCAGCTCATAGAAGGGATTTCCAGTGCATTTCAAAGTTTGTAAGAGATAGAAATTCCTTAGCTCGTCAAGTATTGATCAACCTAGACTAGGGGTGCCCATTAGGTAGATTTGTGATCTACCAGTAGCTCTCAAAGCTGATGCTGGTAGATCAGGAAGGGTGTGAATGGCGGCCCCTTTATTCTATTTTGGTATATTTATTTAGCTGTGCACACATGATTACCTATTAGCCTGAGTCTGCTGAGCCAAGCTCCCTGACACCTTTCTGGTGGATTCTGGTGGTTGAAGTGCTATTTATTACATCAAAGAATATTAGTTTACACGGCCTGTTGCAAAATAAAGCAAGGTCAGCCAAGAGAGAGAGCGGGGAGAGACAGACAGGAGAGAGAGGAAAGACAGCCAGGGGAGAGAGAGCGAGGAGAGACAGCCAGGAAAGAGAGAGCAAGGAGAGACAGCCAGGAGAGCGAGGCAAGACAGCCAGGGGAGAGAGAGTGAGGGAGTTTTGTTTTCCGTTGGTAGATCTCATGTAGCTCGTCATTTGAAAAGTAGATCTTAACACAAAAATTGTGGGCACCCCTGACCTAGACCATTGACCTACTAGCCTGGATCTAGTGTGCAGAGCATCAGTTAGAAAAGGGCTGCTTTCCTCAAAGCTCAGTCACACATGGGTTCCTGCCAAATGTTGTTCCCTATTTTCTCTCAATAACCACCTGTAAATGCCCCAAAGGAGATACAGCAGTATATAGACTGCCTGATACCTGTTATTGCTTTTTCTCTGGGTCTATACATAAAGCCATTGTGGAGTATGAAGAGAAGGAAGGATACATGCCTGGGTTGGGATACTGAAGTAAAGGTACCTTGCAAAGTATACAGGTGAAACTCGAATAATTAGAATATCGTGCAAAAGTAATGGCAGTAATTGCTGCAAAAGGGGCCCAAACCAAGTACTGAGTACATATGCATGCTTGTACTTTTCAGAGGTCCGATATTGTTCTATGTACAATCCTTGTTTTATTGATTGCATGTAATATTCTACTTTTTTGAGATTGTGGATTTGGGGTTCTTGGGGTTTTCATGAGCTGTAAGCCATAATCATCACAATAATGACAAATCACGGCTTGAACTATCTTGCTTTGCATGTAATGAGTCTATCTCATATATTAGTTTTCACCTTTTAAGTTGCATTAGTGAAATAAATGAACTTTGCACGATATTCTAATTAATCGAGTTTTACCTGTATTTCCACTGTGGAACCAACTGCTTCCTTCCCAAACCCAAAAAGGAGTTACTACTTAGGAAGCAGAAGAGGGAAACGAGATGTATTTCAGAACAGGGTTGTAAGGGAAATAATATTGTTAGTATGCTGTTTATACAGACATACCGTGTTTCCCCGAAAATAAGACACTGTCTTATATTTTTTTTGGCTCAAAAAAACACACTAGGTCTTATTTTCGGGGTAGGTCTTATTTTTGTTTTTAATGTATAACAATCCAAAGTTAATGCAAATCCAAATTGAATAATCCAAAATGGCAAAGTTAAGAATAGGGTGATCAGGGCAATAAGGGGTGCCCTACCTTTCCAAGAGCAATTTGGTAATAAGAAAAAGCGAAGCTTACTTTCACTATAGATTCCTCACAGGCAGAGTGCAATTGGTATCACTCCGCCTGTTGCAGGAGCCGGGGGTATAGAGGAAACATCGGCTTATGCGGGTGTGCTCCCTGTGCTGCCGCCTCGCTTCCTCTAGCGCTGGCTTCATTGGCACTGCTGATTCTCTCCTGCAGCTATTCAAGTTCCCCCTCAGGCCTTAGCGGCCATGGGAATGGTCACAACTAGGTCTTATTTTCGGAGTAGGTCTTATATTTTAGCAATTCCCAAAACTGGTACTAGGTCTTAATTTCGGGGTAGGTCTTATTTTCGGGGAAACAGGGTAGGTACAACCGTCATTCTCATATATTATACTGCGATTAGTAGTTCTGCCACTAGGTTGCAGTTTGCTTGTAAAGGGAAATGCTCTTTCTAGTGGAACTACTGTACATGGTATGATGTAATTTCCTGTCTCCGTGTTCCTGTTACTTTCCAATTAACAAGGACACATTTTCAACAACATATTGATAAGAGTCATGTCTTCAGCAGCTTTCCAAATAGTTGTGTCAGCTATAGCCAAAGTACTAAACACTGCTGCAGATACAGATACAGCTCAAAGTTACAAAAAAAAAGAAAAAATTCAGAAAGTATATATTAAAGCTAATAACACGTATGATGGAAGTTTTCAGTTGCTAATTTGACAAATTAGAACTACGACTCCAAGGAAGGTAAAATTCAGATGCTGCTGATAAGAAATTGAACAGGGTAATGTATGCAAGAGTAAGGTGACCAGATTTTTAAAATGATTTTTTTTTTTATTATTGGCAAATGGTAGAAAAACTATTTCATTAGCATATTTTCCTCAAATATGCAGTGTATTGGGTATGTGTGGTATATGGAGTGACTGTATGATATAAATATATACGTTATTTCTCACATTTTGTCTCGAGCTTTAACAAGCTGACATGCCGGAATAAAAATTACTTTACACTGCACGCCAAGGCAGCAGTGTAAAGTCTCGTGTCACAGCCTTTAGACCGGCAGAGATTTTAGCACAGTGTTAAAATCTCATGTAGACAATTACATTTACATGTTATTATTAAAACAATATTCCGTGCTCAGTTTCTATATCTAAGTGGAAATATTAAGCTGCTATACTCGGCGCATATTCACTCTTCAACGATATGTAAACTTTTATGCACAGCACTAAATAATAACAAAAAAATATTATATATGTGCAAATTCAAGTGAAAAAGTAAATATAAAAGATGTGCCTTCTATAAGCACCAAAACGATCCCAATAGTGATAATAATAATAAGCAAAACAATACCAAATATGAATAAATAAAACTTTTTTTCATCAATGTATTGCTCTAATCAGTAAAATTTATGAAAACATCTGTGAACTCTTAAAGTGCATAAAACGTGACCATTATTATTCCAATTAATGTAGAACATCCGTGCAATATATACAAAGCATCAGGGCCTGTTCACAGCAATTGTGGTGCGTTCCAGACCAGTAGCTGTTGGGACACACTGTAATTGAACACTAAACTTCCCCCTTTGTTCTGGGGGTGGGAGGGGGCACATTGAACTCAATGGCACCGCAGCCACACCCACGCCCACAGTGCGAATGGACGCTTCACTGCGAACGCATAAAAAAGCTGCAGAGTTTCTTCCAGTCTCCAAGTGCCTTTTGATGGTGTAGGTGTACTCACTAAAACCTTGGAAAGACCTACACTGTCTATAATGGTCTGTCTGTCTTTTTTTTGTTAATTGCCCTTTTCTTGCCATTTAAGAGCAATATACTACATCCTGCAGGACAATACTGTCCAAATATTGCTTAAGGGCCGGTTCACACCACAAACAGTGCATTCGGTCAGGCTCTGGAACGCACTGTATCGCTCTCCGGCCAGCTCCCTGTGTTCAAGAGCGGAAGGGGGCATGGTGGTGCATTGAAGTCAGTGTCACCGCAGCCAAGCCGCCCGGCCACAGTTCAATGGGCCGCATCAGAACCTGTGGCACATCAGTGCCTGTGTTCCGGTCAGGTGCGGACAGAAAAAAATATGCATGCAGCATTTTTTCTGGTCGGAATGCGATCCAGTGCGTTCCGGCTCCAATCAGGCCAGAAACGCACTAGGGCTGGTGTGAACTAGCCCTTAGAGGTACCGTAACAGCTGTAATATCAGAAAAGGAGTCTTAGTAATCCTTAAACTCTAAGAAACTAGCTGAAGATCAGAATGAAGTGCACCAGTTGTATGATAGAACAAATGACCAGGACATATTTCCAAAAATAGCAATAGTAGAGCCCAGCAGGCCCTGCACTTGATTCATTCACAACTGTGTGGTCCTATGAAAGCTCAGACTCCAGCAAAGAAAAGTATTTTTTTATATTCATTGATGACCAACCAAGGTATACTATGCTCTACCTGTTACAAAACAAAGATGCAGTTTCACATAAACTTGAACAATATCTTGCCCAAGTAAGCAACAAACTTGCATGCATAAAATACTCCGCACCGATAATGGCACATAATACATAAGGGGTAAAACAAGCTATTCTGAGGAAGCATTGAATTATGTTTCAGACTATTGTACCATTCAATCCAGAACAAAATGGTGTTGCAGAAAGCACACTTTATGTGAAGGAGGCAGAAGCATGTTTTATGATGTGGATAAGCCAACAATACATTGGGGAGAGGCAATTATTAGACATGTGCGATTCGTTTAGTTCCAAATCGAAATTCGGACGAATTTTCGGAAATTCGGACATTCGGATGTATCCGAATTCCGAATTACAGACATAACGAATGCAAACGAATCCGAATTTCCATTTCCGAAATTCGGTAGCGTTAGTACGAACGTTCGTTTCGTTTGTTCTTATTCGTTTCTTATTCGTTTCGTTCGTTGGAGCAAAGTGACATTAGAGAAGGGAAAAATATTTTTTCCCCCTCAAATGTCACTTTTGTTGCAAACGAACGAACGAAACGAATAAGAACAGAAAACGAAACGAACGTTCGTACTAACGCTACCGAATTTCGTCCGAATCCGAATTCCGAATCCGAATTGACTTTCACACCCGAATCCTGAAAAACGAAATAACACAAATCCGAATTTAAAACGAAACGAAACTAAACAAATTTTTTGGCAGTGCACATGTCTAGCAATTATGATGGTCTCCTATCTGCAAAACGGCTAAGCTGGAAAAGCAACAGAGAAAACTCCATGAGATTTGGAATGGAATGAAGACTGACCTGAAACACATCAGAATCTTTGGAGGCAAAGCATACGTACATGTTCCTAAAGAAAAGTGTACAAAATTAAACTTTGTTCTAATTTGTAGGCTACAGTGAGTTTCAAAATGGTTACAGTATTCTGCATTTAGACACCAATAAGGTAACAATCAGCAGAAGGGTACTTATCAATGAAACTCCTATGTATCAAAAGCCTCATGAAGTGACCCAGTCAGCAATGTCTGAAGAACAGCCAGAGCTAGAAGCCCCACTAATACTGCAAGAAAAGGAACAAAACATTACAGAAATTTGAATTTGTGTCAGTGATTTATTATAGTAGCTAGTAGTACATTCATCTCGACTTATTGGAGATGTATCCCCACTCATCAAAGTAGCTTCCTCAATTTTAATGAGTGACAGAAACATTCCCTATTATTTATACCTCCTGGGAACTCAGTCAGCTTAATCCAGTCACTATGGTGTCATGTGATCTGACATGGATAGATACTGATTGTCCAAAAATATGTCTTATTTTCCAAAATGAAACTATGAAACTGTATCTTGGACTGAACATAGCATGCCCCCCCTGTAGTGCCAGAGATAGAATAAACACACAGTGCAACCGTAAGTTATTCCTGTGGAATCAAATGAATTGGCTTCCTTACTCAATGGGGGTGAGTCAATATAGCATTTGTGACAGATTTCTGATGGTACTGCAGCAATAGGAAGTCTTGGATCAAAAACATATAGGACAACAGTTTTGTTCTTAGTTCTGACATGTGCAACAAATTCAATTAGTTCTTATTTGTGACACTTTTATATTCTGTCGCTTTGTCTGCAACAAGTTTATAAAAAAAATAGCAGCATATCAGATTTAAAAAACTGGAGGTAAAAAGACCAATGTCATGTAGGTGTTTTTAATCCCCAGTTGTCTAGTCATCCCCCCCCCCGGACGATGTCAGAAACACATCTTCTTTGGATTCTAGGACGCTGTCTGTTGACCAGCATCATTAGTTGCCAGGACACTGCCCGCAGCACAGTCTCATTGGTTGCACGGACACTGTCAGCCATACATCGTCAATAGTTGCTAGGAGGCAGGCAGCTGCCAGTGTCCTAGAAACCAATGGCGCCAGGGCTGAGAATACAGGCCTGGACGGGGTGTCCGGTATAGACATTCTGGCCTCAATGCTACCCTCCTCCTGAGGCTGCACTCATGGAATAATGTGTGCCGATTCTGGTGCATCTTTGCAACAAATTCATGTACATGTTTGTAGCATGTACAAGAATATGTCACACTCACCGACATCTGCGCCACTCTTTATGAATTCAAGGGTATGTGGGTTAACACGCACTTGTTAGCACACAGCATGCCTATCTGACTTAATATAAGCTGAATGAATAGGTAGGCACTTGCTCTTAATAGTTGTTGGTAAATCTAAAGTACATTGTTTAGAGATTGTACAATTAGATTACAATAAGTGACCAGCTTTGTAAATATTCTATCTTAAAATTTGATTAAAGTGATGGAAAACGTGGTATGATCAGAGTTCTATGGCCTCCTTCCATGCTAAACCTGTTACACACGTTTACACGTACACACTTACACCCGAGTTACTGGAATGTCAAGGAGACAGAAATTGAGACCCACATGCAACTGTATAGAGGTTAAAATGAACAGATTTATTACGGTTAACGCAACTAATGTTATGCTCTTAAAACAATATCCATGCATTTGCTGAATGTAATTGATTGGGTGGAGGATGTCATTTATCCCGTCCATGGTGATTACATGTCATGTATTTTTAATGAAAAAACAGTTTGTATTTCTCTAACACTATACAGAATGCTATGGGATCTAACCCAGTGGTGCTCAACATTTTCAAGGCCAAGGCTATAAAATGAGCCATAACATTTTATAGGACCCCGTGTATGTCATGATCACATATTTAAAGGGAAATGGCATTCACAATAATTAACGCTGCTCATAAAACTCCCCGCTTTAAGTGTACTGAATATGAAAGGGGTATTTACATTTATTTATACAGGAACTGTTTTTATTTTCATCTACAAACAGCTGACAGAGACACTTTAAGAAAATTAAGGAGAACATTTTTATTTATAAATATTATTGTACTTTTTTGTACACACTATAGCCCCCTATGGGCAATAATTTTTTTAATGTATCGCAAAGCAGGGGTGCGTCGTCTGATTCTTCTCTTTTCAGTTTACCTCAACTGCTCCTCCGCATGCCAGATGTAATTGAGTGTGTGTTGGGGAACTGCTCCCAAGTACAGCCTTAAGCTGGCCATACACCGATAGATTATCTGCAGATTTTCTATGGTCAGATGGAAAAAGTGCAACAGATTCCTCCAACTACTCTAAACTGTGTGGCTGGAGGAATCTCCCACTGGGCCAAGCTTCAGTATCTTTCTAGTCGCCCCGCTGGCTGTCAAAATATCTGAACAATCTGATTGGATGCAGGCATTGTTCAGGTGTTTTGAGAGCCAGCGGGGCCAACTAGCAAGATACTGACGCTTGGCCCAGCGGGAGATTCCTCCATCCACACAGAAAACCTGCAGATAATCTATAGGTGTATGGTCTGCTTTAGAATTAGGGATGAGCAAATCTGCCTGCGTTTGATCAGCCAAATCCTGTTTAACCCCTTAGTGAGCGAGGCCTTTTTTTTTTTGTACCCATGTTATAATCCACATTTTAGGCCTGAAAATTACTTCAAACCCCCACACGATATATTTTCTGAAAGCCAAGACCCTGTAGAATAAAATGGTGGCAGTTGCAAATTTTTATGTTGCACAATATTAGCGCAACGTATTATCAAACATGAAAATTTAGTGAAAAATGCACTTAAATGCCCCATAACAGAATAAAATATCCATTTTTAAAATAAAATATAAAAGATAAGGTTACAACGAGTAAATAGATACCCAACATGCCAGGGTTAAAAATGGTATGCCTCCGAGAAACTGCGACAAAATTCAGTTTTAATGCTGCAGTTCTTGAACGTTGCCAAGATACGACAAGGTGAGTATTGTCTCCTAAGTGGGACTTGACTTTCGTCTTAAAAGGCCTGTTAAAGCTTTCATTTGACCCTATCTATTCCTGTTCCTGTCTCCATATTTGCTACCAAATTAAAGTCCTATCTGTCCAAAAGAAATGATGAATAACACGTTTGAGTAAACTACAAAACCTAAAAGATATATTGTGTGGAATTGAGACTGCCAATATAATACTCTACAAATAATGTCTCTAACATTTTCATGTTATTATTCAGACTTTAATATTTTTTCCAAATGTCTTCAAAACATTAAAAAAGAGACAAAATACACCAAAAAGAACAAAAAGTAGGACTAGGCCCAGAGACCCTTTTCACACTTTTTATTCATTTGGGGTTTTTTAATCATTTTTCCTTACAATTTCCTAATTTCACATTCTTCATCTATTAAGTGAGTTGGGCTTACGGTGCAGCTCATACATAAAGAAATCAATTCATAAAAAATACTTCAAAGAACTTTGTTGCCAATTAACTGTTTTGTAAAACAATGCATCGAATACACTCTGGGAGGTGAAACATATATGGTGAAGATGTAGTTAAACTGTAGAACAGCTAGCATATATCCTTACCAATTCTAGGTAGACAGCGAGCTAGCTTGTGCAATTTGACAGCAAACTAGAGATTGTATTTTTTACTAGTTTTGCCCCTTTCTTTATTAGTATAGTTGCAAATATTTAAACTTTCACCTATATTTTTTTTTTTTCCCTACGACTTGCTTTTCACTTTTCATGACCTAGCACAAGATAAAGATGGTTGTTTGATCTATGAGCCTTCACTTATCACTCATTGCACTCAGGTGCACTATAATGCACCAAGTTATAATATATTGGCCAGAAGGGTGACACTGGCCATCACTGAATAGCTTCTCCCTCCCATTTCTATAGTTAATGAACTCTGCTGAGAGAAGACACTGTCAGTTCATCTCTAAGTGATTCAGCTTGAGAAATGATACCTAAATCCTTTTTATGATTCCCCCTCAGGGTCAGTGTAGACTGAGCAGTGACTATTAGAAGATTTAGTATTGGAATGTGGCAGCTTCTTAAAAGCAGAGGAAAAAACCTTTCCGAGAGCAGTATGGCCCAAACACATTAAAATCTGTCTTGCCTTACATACACCAGAAGATACTCTGTCAATCTGCTGATAACAGACACGATTCAATTGTCCATACATCATTTTTGGATAGAATAGAGTAAACTCAACAGCTGCCTACTTATCTGGTCTTGACACGTTCTTCATCTTGTCATTCATTGAGCGTTTTTTGAATCAACCCAGCTTAACGAGGATAAATCACAAAATGCAATACACATACATAAGTGCAAAAAACAGGTGCAATGAAGGTGACACAAATACACATATTTAATTGACATATAGGTGGCTTATCCCCAGAATATATCTGGGAATATAAGAATAAATGATCTTTGGTGTCATCCTCTAGGAGACATTATCACCAACCTTGAAATTATAAATCAACACGTTAGTGGACCAGTTTTTGTGCGGTACAGTGTGGTACCCAGAACTGTTGGATAAATATTTACTGTTGCTATGAAGGTTGCTTGCACATGATTGGATGATGGAAATCAGCAGAGCTTCTCCTCATTTTCTAAACTAAAGGAAAAACCCCTTGCAATGTGAACAGCCTATCTGTCTTTAGTAAATTAACACCAATCTTTGGCTTATATTGTATCTTCGGGTAGCCTTACATTGGTTAGAATGGCAGTTTTACTGCACTGGAACTGACATACTTAGATCGAAACTATTTAGTTAGGGCTATGGAGACAGCTAAAATAATGTCCTATATAATGACTTATAACATCCTCAGAAGGGCAATTTGAAAAAACCCACACTTCATTATTGATAACTTTGTGGTTTAAAGCTGCCCATCCCGATGACAAAATAGCCATATGTGCCTGTTTTATAAGTAAAAAAAATGCTGTTTAATATCTTTTTATGTTGAACATATTGGTCAGTGTGGTAATGTAACTCATTTCAGTTGCTTCCTGTTTCACAAAGCACTAGGCAAGAAGAGAAAAGGACCACACGCCCTATATCATAGCAGCATTATGTGCACTATGTTTTGTGTACTTTGTGTACAGGGGCACAGTCATACTGGAAGAGAAAGAGCCTTTCCCAAACCGTTGCCACTAGGCTTGAAGCTCACCATTGTCTAAAACGGACTTTCTCAACCAGGGTTCCATGGAACCTTAGGGTCCCTCCTTAGGTTTCTAGGGGTTCCTTGAACTGTGAACAGTGGCAAATAAATTTCCCACCTACAATGATTGCCAATGTAAGGAGGACATTTTTCAATGACCAACAACGTAATGACCACATCTACGCTGACCACTAATGCTAAGGGAAACCACCATTTTAATTACCTACGTTTAATTTATGCTATTATTATTAATTTCATTATTATTACTAAAAATTAGAGATGCTCCATAATTTCAGACACTGAAACATTTTGCCTATAAATGGTATTATGGGAAAAATGCAGATAGTGAAAAAAAGGCAGAAAATGCGGTGCAGCCCCAGCTTCTCTCCTCCCTACTGGGTGTCAGCTGCAAGCTTCAGTCTGAGTCCCCTCTGATTTCCACTGCTCTCCCTTGCCGATGTTGGCAGAGGCAACAGGGAACAGGGGGGCACAGAGCTATTCCAGTTCCCGGCACCCAGCGGGAAGGAGGTAAGCTGTCAGGACTGACAGTGTCAGGGGGGAGGAGCGGTTCAGGATGGAGAGCGGGGAAGATCAGCAAATATGTGAAATATTTGCTATTCCTTCCATGTACTGCTCTAACATCCATCTAATCAGTTCTGATCACACCAATTTTTGTAAATAACTGAGGACATATTTTTTAGTTACTGTGTCCCCAATTATGAATAAATAAAAAGTGCTGTACATCACTTCCTGTTCATTCATGTTCACTCAGTATAGAGGCTTCCTGTTCATTTATAACAGGGGCTGCAGAAAAAGAAATCGAGGACTCTGTGTACTCAATCTCTTTTTCTATTTCAAAAGGGACAGCAAATCCCAGCAATACATTATTCAGCAATGCAAAATACCATTATCTATAGAGGACACAAATCCCAGCAATACATTATACACCAATGCAGAATACCAGTGACCAGGTTATCTCCTCTTCATTTGGTGCTTTACCACCAATCTTTCCTGATGGTTGTAGCACTTCCTGCTAGGATAATGTCAATTACTGTAGATACAGAGACCTGCTGGGACAAAAAAATAATATTCCAAACTCTGCCTCTCTTTCAGAAGCCCTGATAGCCATTAAAGATGTATTCTCCCATATATAAACCTCATGTCTACCTTGTCTTTGCAGTGGGTGTGCAATTTTACAGGTAAAAACATAGTTCATAGTCTTTCAGGTCACCTTTATATTTATTTTATTCAGATCTTTGTACTAAGTTTTGCAAGTGTTTCAAGGTTAAAATTGTGATCTCCTTGCCTATTAAGTAGGTTCCCAGACTCTTGGATGTGTTTAAAAAAAGGTAGTATCCAATGCACTGTCCAGGGGCAGATGAGTTGCACATTAAACCCTATTCCTGGGACATATGCACCACTGTCTCCCATGAGATGCAGAAGAGCTAGGCATCCATTAGGACCAGGATATTGTTTTTGAAATGGGAGAGCCTAGGCTACAATTTTTGTCCCCATCAGCTACATGCAAATGGATATCTACCAGCACTGGTAAGCTAGGCTGAGCTGTAAAACCAGACCTTGCAACAAAAATATACCAACCATGCCCTATGTAAAATCCATAACTTAAAGTATATGTAAACCCAATTTAAATCTAATTAAATCTAAAATATCATACAAGATTTAACATTTAGATGTGATTTCAAAAGTCATTTTTAATATATTTAAATCTGCAGCTTTCATTAAAATAATACCGGATGATGCTGTCATGAAGGTCCTCTTCCTGCTATAGGGTGACAATGCTTTGTCCAAAGCCTAGTTGCTCTTGTGCATTGTCACCCTGCTACGCAGGTTTCTGAAGAAGACTACAAGTAGCCTTTCCGACACTATGCAGGCATGGTCTACTGTTGTCACAATCTGGAAAGCTGCTATGAAAAATGTCATGAAGCTACTGCTGAGGTGCATGTAGACAGGAAGTGGGCTGATCTTCTACAGGGACTGTAGCAGATCAGCAGCACTATGATGCAACAGTGCATGAAAACATTTGAAAGCAAGTATTTTTTAAGGCATTTTTCTCTGGCGAGTGCACAATTAGAATTTTTCGGGTGGGTAAAAGGATTCACATATATGTGTCAACTTGAGCTTCTAGTGGTATGCTAACATTTATATTAAGAGTTCTCATTTAAAATGAACCTTAAACTTGCATGTGGGATTAACATTTTTAATTATTGCTTAGTATTGCATGAAAAGTTTCTTTTGCTGCCTATTAATGAATAAAGCATTAGTTACCATGCACCATTGGGCAATAATTACATTGGTACATCGGCTTGGTTTACCAGCTTTTCATGCATCAAGCCCTAAGACATTGTTTTTCTGAATCTGCCCATAATTAGTAGTCTGAACTTTAGTCCAGGGTAGGAGAACTCAGGTAGGGCTCATAGCACTGTTTGATATTTCAGTGCAGCACTGTGCGGTCAGTTCAAACAGGAAGTTATGAGCTCCATGGATTTCTGGCAGGATCAACAGATATTTTTTTCTACTTGCAGTCTTTTCATAGAGCCAAAACTTGGAAATATGTTGTTTTGTTTTTTTCATTTTGCCCAGACATATACTTTAATGCTGTATGTGACCAAGACACCAATGAGACTGCAGCAAATCAAATAAGTAAGCATCCGTGATAGTGGGAGCGCTATGGATATATGAAACTCTGAAAAATGAAGGGAAGCCTTTTCCATATGATATCATTAGACATTAAGGGAGTTCTGTCTGGTTTGTTGCCCCATACTGCTGTGAATGACAGTGAAGAAGTTCCTCGGCCGTGACACAAATGTATGTAGGAAAATCAGGCTTCCTTCAAGCAACTAAACACTTTGGTGATTAATTACACATTAAAATAATAAATCACTGCAGCACACAGCAGTTTTATCACACTGAAAGCTTTCGCAGAGGGAGGCTGCAAGCCATAGCACCCATGTTAAAGCAGGTCATTAGCAATGCTGTGGATGTGTTTATTAAATAGTCATTTGAAGCTAGGTTGAAATTATATATGCAGCATACAAAACTGTAACTGCAATTTCTCTTTGGAGTCACCTTTACAATAACATATATATATATATGTATATATATTGACGGCGCTATAGAGGAAACATCGGCTTATACGGCTCTGCTCCCTCCGCTGCCGCCTCGCTTCCTCTAGCGCTGGCTTCGTTGGCACTGCTGATTCTCTCCCACGGCGCTTCAAGTTCCCCCTTATGCCACCACCGGCCCTAGGTCTTATTTTCGGGGTAGGTCTTATATTTTAGCAATTCCCAAAAATGGTGCTAGGTCTTAATTTCGGATTAGGTCTTATTTTCAGGGAAACAGGGTATATACACACACACATTTAGCCGACATCACCATCTGATCTGTGAGGTGGCTACTAGACATTTAAGGGTCTATTCACGAAGCTGCCAAAGGATCTGGCCGTAGCTTCGGCCGATCCTTCGGCTAGCTTCGGCCTCAGGATCCCTTCGGTTCAGTAGTACCGAAGGGGTGCTGTATGGGCTATTCACAATAGCCCGTACAGCTCCCGAACATGGCCGAGCGGCTCAGTCGAGCCGAACGCATATGTATCGGCTCGGCTGACCCGTGCTGAAAGCCGAAGCTGGCCGAGCGGCTGGCCATTGGCCGGCCGACAGCCTGCTTCTGACAGCTGGGCGGAGCCAGCCGTGATCTTATGGCTGGCTCCGGCCACTTGCAGAGAGATCAGCGTCCCTGGTTACCAGCTAACCAGGGACACTGATCTCCAAACAGCTAACTCTCCCTGGCGCCCCGGGAGTCTCCTGCTCCTGGTCGGCAAGGAGAGAAACAGTGCTGTGTCTTTTTTTTCTTTATTCTAAATATTCATTCGGCTGCCTACGGCAGCTTAGTGAATAGACCCCTTAGTGATTGCCAGGACTGTAGTCAGCCTGGCTGGATTAGAGTGGCAGTTATCTAGTTAATTCCAGGTATCTGGCATTGCCTGTACCCCCTGGGCAGAGTGTGACTCTGTCATATTGTGGGACAGCAAATGAGAGATACTATAGTGTATGTACAGTACAGCAGCCAATGACTGGCTTTCTCTCAACCAGTGGTGCATGCTGGGATTGGGTACATATACTGGAGGGACTTGCCATGTGCTCAGACTAGCCGGGACCAGGCATAGATTAGGCCTGGGTGCTGTTAAGCCTGCCCCCTGGGCTAGGCCTAACTCCTGGGGGTGGGCATAGGCTGGCGTGAGGGAAATGTTTCCCTGAGGCATCAAACATGCAGGAGGCCTGTGTTGCTGTTAGAGGAAGAGACCCTGGACCAATGATGGCTTTTGAAGTTTCCTGGAACCTAAGGACTTCGGGAGCATGGCCGGTGTATTTCCTGTTGAGGATTAAGGATGGGCTGAACGTTCGAGTCGTACATAGGTTCGACTCGAACATTGCATGTTCTAGCGTTCGCCGAACATTATGGGATGTCCGCGGTCTGTTCGACCGCGGCACATCCCACAATGCACTGCGCCGTCCGAAACGGCAATTGGCTACAATTGGCTGCGGTCAGGTGCAAGACTGTGCCAATCAGGGCTCAGTACAAATATAGAGCCATGATTGGGCAAAGTCACGATGACTCTGCCCAATCATGTCTCACAGCTAAGTCCCTGCAGCACACTATATAAGGCTGCTGATACCGCGGCCCTAAGTAGTGTGTTGTAGGAGATAGAGAGAGATAGGGTTGTACTATAGTTAGTTACAGCACATTGATAGAGAGTTGTAAGTTCGAGTTAGAACCGAACACGGGGGTGTTCGGCTCATCACTATTGAGGATCTATATTCATCCTTGCTCATCTGCTAGTTCAGTTGCTATACGCTGCCTCCCAAATGGATTTAGACTGATATGCCAACTGGGTCTGGTGAGTCTGGAGCTTATGTTTGTAACACCCTGGAAGCTTAGAACCCCCATACCCTCTCTCCCCAGTGAAGATGTTCAATAAAAGTTATTCTGCATTATACTACTGGAGTGGACATCAGCTATTGTGGGCACTTGAGGAAGGGTGGTTAATGGAAATGGGTGGGCAACTGAAGATCATACTCTAGACAGATTAGAGATGAACCAGGCATTCAGCGGCTCCTTCAGGGGTGAGTGCTACATGCATATATACATATTTGTACTGTATATACACACTGCCTGACCAAAAAGGGTTACCACCTGGATTTGGCTAAGCAAATAGGTAACAGTCTTCCACTGGGTAATAGGTCTAGGATAAGTGATGCTATATCCCCCAAAAACTATGTCAGCTGCCTTCCTGAATATATTGAATTACCAGGTTTTTTCATCAATGGATATTTTATTTCCCGATGGCACAGGCATATTCCAAAATGACAATGCCATTGTGAAAGAGTGGTTCAGGGAACATGAGACATCATTTTCACACATAGATTGGCCACCATAGTCCTGACCGTAACCCGATTGAGAATCTTTGGGATGTGCTGGAGAAGACTTTACGCAGAGGTCCGACTCTCCCATCATCACTACAAGATCTTGGTGAAAAACTAATGCAACTCTGGATAAAAATAAATGTTGTGACATTGTATAAGCTTATCGAAACAATGCCACGGCAAATGTGTGCCATAATCAAAGGCGGTCCAATCAAATGTTACAGTGTGTGACTTTTTTTTGGACAGGCAGTATATACTATGTAACAAACTTTATATATATACTGTATATATATTTCACAATGTTTCTTTGACTCAAGGAAGGGTTTGACACACCCAGGAAGATCTTTAAAAAAAACTTCACAAACAGTTAATCAAAGTTCAAAAAAAACTTCTTAACCAGAATAATCATAGTAAACAAGCAACAGTAAGCCCTCATTCACACAGAATTCGGCCCGCACGTACAGCTCCGTGCTGCGTGCAGGGCTCTACCGAGCAACTCCCGGGAAGGACAGGTGCTGCGTGTGATTAGTACGCAGCCCTCGTCCTTCTCTATGGGACTACGTGGCCGTGTGCCCCCCTTTGCTCACCTCAAGTGCACGTCCGTAGAGTGCGTGTTTCCTGGCTCGGACGCAGACAGGATCCATCCTGTCAGCATACGAATACGCTCACCCGCATGGACATGCAGGGCGGGTGAGCGTAGGCGGGCATACGGCCGCGTAGTCCCATAGAGAAGGACGGGGGCTACGTACTAATCACACGCAGCACCTGTCCTTCCCGGGAACTGCTCGGTACAGCCCTGCACGCAGCATGGAGCTTTATTGTAAAAAACCAGCATGGATGTGGACGGTTCGGTAATATGTGATTGCCGTGATGATACAGTGGTCACATGGTTCTGTTTACAGTGACGATCCCTCCCCTTTCTCTTACTACAGAGGAAGGGGAGGACCCATAGTAGTTTGTGAATGGGAGAACCAATGAATGTGTCAGCAGCAACAGCTAATTTAGTAATTGATTCTTAGGGGCTCAGATCTTTTTTAAACCTTTCACTGGCCATCATCTCCCAAACTACTGATCTCCAGTCTGCCTCTGTAATGTGACCTGTATATTAACCCTTCATCTCCCTTATCCTCCCCCTCGGCACATTAACTCCTTCATCTCCATCCTGCAACTGTATGTGACCTGTTCATTAACCCCTTCACCTCTTGATTCCTCTGTGTATGATCTGATGTGCTGTATCTAATGCACCATTACCAAGCTTCAATAGCAGCATGTTTTTTCATTTCCAAAAACTTGCGGCCAAAATCAAGATCACTTTGGGATGTCTGTCTTCCAAAAAAAGGCCAGTCGCTTCCATATTCTCCTGGGATAAGCTGATGCATGCAGTAGTATACCTAGGGCAGTGGGTATACTTAAGTTTTCAGCTACATGGGGCCACAGGAGTGCTGGCACCACTGAGCAGATAGATATACACCCCTCCTGACTGTGCCTGTATATTTCTGGAGCCATCACACTGCAGAGCCAGGGGCACTGGTGCATTTACCCACGGCCCACCCATACAATAAATGCCCTCTACATTGATGACCAGTGGAGGAAGAATATATATTCTTATATTGCAGCATTCTTCCCACTGACACTGACTGTAAGAGTGATTCTTTATCCAATTCACCAGCAATGTGAAAGGCATTTTTCCCACTGACCACCAACATGAGGACTATTAGGGTCGGTGCACACCACAAAGAGTGTGTTCCAGAGCGTTCGGCCTCTGTAACGAACTGGAAAGCAAACCGGCCGGCTCCCTGTGCTCAGGTGCGGGAGGCGGGTGTGGCGGTGCATTGAAGTCAATGGCACCACAGCCACTCCCCCAGCCCGCAGTGCGATCGCCCGCACCCAAACGCATGGCACGTTAATGCCTGCGTTCCGGTTTAGTGCAATATGCACTATTTTTACAGATCGCACTGGACCGGAACATAGGCACTAATGTTTTGACATATAGAAGAGAAGGATGTGAAAAAATAATCCATCTTGTGTCAAATACACTAGGTATGCCATTGCTTGCTGCGGATATTTGTAGAGCGTTCCCCTTCCTTCCTCCACAGGTGCAAACACTGACATTAGTCTTTTATAAATCTGTTTGCATGCATAACTATCTTTTGTAAGAAAGACTGCCTGACCGCCAGACTGTACATTCACGCCTGGTCGCCATCTGACGGCTTTAGGCTGCTTAATGGAATAATAATTTCAAAGATGTTGGAGGTGGATCACTGGCACTTCTCTTGAAGTACATGAATGCTCAATAACTTTTGCTTCAGGTTTGCCTTTTTGACACAAATCTGTTCATAATGCACAACATCTTGCACCCTATTCTCCCCCAAAAAATGTACACAAAGATAGATCCTTAAAGCTAGCTATTTTAGGCAGAAGATCCTCAAAAAGCAGGTTTCACAGAGTGCCTTATATCATCTTTGTTATAATAAAAATACAGGTTATATGTGATCCCGTTTTTCACCTTGCCACGAAGACCCTTACATTCCTGACTTTGGGAGTAAGTCACACTCACCTACCACTCCCTGCCTATTGACAGTGGACAATAAGATTGGACATGGTGTGTGGAATAAGTGGGGCATAACCATGAAATCATGAATGTGAAGCCCTAGGTTACAAAGCTAAACCAGTTTCAGAGGGCTGCACAGAGAAGGGGTTTCTTGCTAATAAAGGTAATAGCTAAAACACAACCCAACTCTAACCAAAACTTTTGTTTCAAAAGGTTTCACTGTCAAAACTTTTGTCAAGTTTTTATTTCAGACTGACTCAGTTGCAGCGATCCCTTACTTTCTCTTACTATGATGCCCGTACATGAAATGGGAAGTATGGGTGACACAGGGAGAGGAAAGCACAGACAGCAATAATAGCATTGTCTGGAGTTCTACATCTTCCTCACTTTAATAAAAATGTGTTTTTGGTTTAGTTTTTTAGTTTTTCATCACTTCCTCTTCTAATAGAAAGTGGGGAAAAATCTTCCCAATAGGGACATTGATGGCAATAAAAAGCTTGGTTCCAAAGGAATGACAGTCTCTCCAAATGAGGGACAGTTGGGAAGTTTGTAAAATATTTGAGGAGTAACCAGATGACATAAAAGAATATAAAGTAAGTCAGTGTGAAAGAAAGAAACCAAACCATTTAGAGCCCATCTCCTGGCAAAAAAAATGCATCCGAATTTACAAATGGGAAAATAACAAATTCGAACATATCTGAATTTTTGTTAAAGGAGAACTATGGGATAAGTGTTTTTCCCCATAGTTCTCCTAAGGGTCACGGGAGGACATATACTAACCTCCTCCCGTCACCTAAAGCTCAGTATATTGCGAGCTACAGCTCGCGGCAGGGGCAGGTGCAGCAACTTGGCCCCCCTCCCGCTCTGCCTCTTCCCCCGCCCCTGTCTGCCACTTTTGCCATCCATGTAACAGTAGTGTGAATGGTCGGGAGATGTGAGGACTCCTAGTAAGTTCATGAAAGGGGTGATTGGCTGGGGGATGGTGCTCTCCTCCCACTGGGCTCCCTACATGGTTCTGGCCTTACTCTGCTCCATGTCCACTACTTAGGCACTCTCGCCCACTGTAGACCGCTGCTGGCTGTCCATGCTTCTGGGCTGTGAGCTGTGGGAGGGGCCGGACAGTGTCGAAGTCAGTGTTCTATAATTTTTCTCGATCCTATACATTTTCTCGACTGTGTCACTTCCAGTGGGGCCGAGTCATCCGAATCAGCTGTTTTTATGACCCCCTTTCTTCATGGCATGTGCACCTGGAAGAGACGCGGTAGAGTATGGGTTGAGGAAAATTATAGCACACTGGTAGTGGAGGGATGTCTCGTCAGTGCTGTGCGTGTGTACGGCTGCTGCGACCCTGCTAGTTCTGCCACTAACTCCAAGCTGTAGAGGACTACAAATCTCAGCACATTATACAGCAATGCAGAATAATACCACCAGCTATAGAGGACTATAAATCTCAG
>NW_017307482.1:47974-58055 GCF_000935625.1 Nanorana parkeri | reverse complement strand
GGTCGCCTAATTTTGTCTGAATGTCATTCAAAATTAACTGATATGTTGTTAAATGTGAAAATTGAAAAAAAAAAAACAGCATGAGGACTTCCCCTAATTCATACCAGGTCCTTTAGGTCTGGTAGGAATTTTACTGGGGACCCCATGCCAAAAAAAGTGTGGGATCCCCCCAAAAGCCCCTAACCAGACACTTGATCCCATGTTATAATCCACATTTTAGGCCTAAAAAATTACTTAAAACCCCCAAACATTATATATTTTCTGAAAGCAAAGACCCTGTAGAATAAAATAATGGCGCAACTCTAAACCAACCCCCACAATTTAGAAAGAAATGCACTTAAGTTTATTATAGTGCCCAAAAATACAATCTAATACCATTTTTTGGAAGATAAAAAGATGAGGTTACGATGAGTAAATAGATACCCAACATGCCCAAGTTAAAAATTGCATGTGCCTGTGAAACGGCGACAAAATACGGTACCCTAAATTGTCCATAGGTGACGTTTAAAAGCCTATTCAAGTCATCAGTTTAGAAATATCCATGAATATTGTCCCTAGATTTATTTCTCTCACTCTGGCACACACAGTGATAACTAATATTTAATGACATTAATAACTGGAATAGCTCACTAAAACAAATCACGTTTGTGTTAGATACTGCAGATGGTCCATGCCAGTAACCTAGTCTAGCATACAGAATAAAGAATAAAGCTAAGATGCAGAAAGTAGTATTGTAACTTTTATCTTATAATCTGGCTTAATTTTATGTGCAGCCTAGTCATTGTTTTGTTATGCATCCATTTTTTATCCTTGTAGCAAAAATGTCATTGCCATTCCGTAAAAAATTTCTGTCACTTTCTCGTCAAGGGAAAGCAAAGAGATTGACAAACATTTTGCAGCACAGTTCGTATTATTCAGGTCAGTTTGTATAACATATTTTTTCTATTTTTGTTTGCAATATCCATAACTTCCAAAACTATATTTGTATTGTATTAATGTTTGAGTATTTTAAATAATAAGGTATATTGTCTGCTACATTTCCACACTGCTTACAAAAGATCATATACTCTTGAACCAAGTTCGGCTGAGTTTTAAGACTCCATATTGGATATTAAGAGGATCCCATTAAACCTTGTTTAAGCCTGCCAATGTCCTAATCAGTTACCAGCTGCAGCTGAGAGTTAATAGGGTTGATTTACTAAAGGCAAATAGTCTGTTAACTTAAGGTGCCCATACACTTTACAACCCTCGCAAGACTTTTGTCTTGCGAGGGTTGTAAAGTAATTAAAAAAACGTAAGATCTGCCCATCTTGGACAGGCAGATCATACTGGCGATCATCACAAGCCCAACCCCCTGAGGGGCAGGCTTTCCGACGACTGCAATGCTGAACGGGCAGTGTGCGCTGCGCACACCGGCCCGTTCGGCAGTTATCTCTCGATCATGTTAAAAACTAGCCGAAAATCGTACGATTCTCGGCTGGTTTTCCAACATGCTCGAAATACAGTAGAAACAGTACAGTAGAAACGGTCGCACACCTTCTATACACTGCACGATTATCGTACAATCGCTGGATTTCCCGCAATTCTCGTACGAGAAATGTTCAGTGTATGGGCACCTTTAGTTTGCAGGGTGCAAGGTGCAAATTGCCCTGCCAAGTGAACAGCCTATTTGCCTTTAGTAAATCATCCCCAATGTACCTATTGAATAAAATGCTTTATTTCTAGCATGTAAGAGCGGTTAAGGTCTGGAACTCGCTGCCGCAGGAAGTGATTTCAGCTAAGAGTGTGGAATCATTCAAACTCCTGGATGAGTTCCTCGGAGACCATAATATACAGGGGTACAGGTACGCTTAAAGGAGAACTATGAGGTGAGTGCTTTTAACTCACCTCATAGTTCTAGCCGACCTGTGACAATGAGACTGTCACAGGTCGGCTCAGTAGATCGGGAGGTGAGCGAACACATAGCGGCGTTCGCTCACCTCTCAATCCTGTTACGGCTCTCAGCCGTGACAGGGGAGGGTCTGGATTCCCCCCTCCCCGCTCCGATCCGCCAGCGCTGGCTGGCGGAACGGACAGGGGAGGGGGCAGGAACAGCTGTCAGCCACGCAGCTGGGCGGATCCCGGCACAATTGTTGGAATCCGCTTCAGCTGCGGCGGCTCAGTATACCGCGAGCAGCCGCTCGCGGTATACTGCAGCGTCTAAGTATACCGCGAGCTGCAGCTTAGGGTGACGCGAGGACGCTAGTCTGTGTCCTCCCGTTACCCTAAAGAGAACTATGGGGAAAAGCCTTAACCCCATAGTTCTCCTTTAAGAGCAAAATCATACATGGACTAATACACACTCACACACCAACTCAAACATAAATACACACACACACACAATAGGTTGGACTTGATGGACTTATGTCTTTATTCAACCTCAATCTGATGAAGGGGGCGTGACCCCGGAAACGCGTCATCATACAGCACACAGTCCATAGCACAGATGCAGATTTATACATACATTGTTGCAGCTGGTGGCCAGTATTTTCTCCCAGCGCAACTATTTTGTTTGAAATATATAATATTTTAGTAAACCGTTTTAGTTGTATGTTAAAAGAGAACTATGGGGTAAGTGTTTTTCCCAATAGTTATCTTAAGAGTCACGGGAGGATATAAACTAGCGTTCTCCCGTGACCCAAAGCTCAGTATATCGCGAGCTACAGCTCGCGGTATACTGAGACCGCTGCAGCCGGGATGGATCCCAACAGTACTGTCGAGATCCACCCAGCTGCAAGAGTGACAGCTGGCTCTGCCTATCTAGAGGAAGAGCCAGCTGTACCCACCTCCTCCCCTGTCCGTTCCTCCAGTCAGCGCTGGGGGATCGGACAGGGGAGGGGGAGAATCCCTGCAGGGAGCCGTGACTGACAGTCATGGCTCTCTGCAGGGAGATGATCAAGAAGAGATCGAGCGACGGTATGTGTTCGCTCACTTCCAGATCTATTGAGCTGACGTGTGAGTTTCATTGTCACACGGCTCGAACTATGAGGCTGAGTGATTTTCACTCACCTCATAGTTCTCCTTTAAGTCATTTTTTTGCATATGTTCTTTTTCATGTTTTGATAAATGTTCACCCTAATAAAAATGTAAGTGTTTGTAAGATGTAACGCTGTGTTATGTATTGATTTTATTAAAATATTTTAATGAATATGTTATTTGGATCATTTTTGTCTTAATGCACTACTAAGGTTCATCCTCCCCTTTCCTGCTCTGCCAGGCCACTGCTTGGATCAGGGGTCTAGTAAGGGATTTTGGAGGGGACCCCACACTATCTTTTTTTTCGTTTTTCACGTTTTAACAACATTCTAAACGCTATCCAAATAGATTAGAATAGATCCAAATTCCGAATTAAAAACTTCGGATTGATTCGAATTCCAAATAATGAATATCAAACGGATCCGAATTTCAGAAAAATCAGAATCAAAACAAAATGAAAATGAAAACAAATTTTTCGGCCATCCCCATGTCTACTACCAAAAACAAACAAAAAACATTTTGTCTGGAGTTTGGCTTTAAGGCTTTTAATTAAATGTAAGGCAGTGCGGGCCCAGGGTGAGTTGCACTGTGCATGCATTTTGACGTCTGTGGTGTGAACGCATGCTCGGTGATATACTTCACTGCCAGCGGCCATCTTGGTTATGGACACCAGCAAACAGAGGCCAAACAAATTTTGCATATTGGAAAAGGTGCTATGACTGAAAGAAGGGCTAGTTAAAGGCAAGCAAAGGGCCGTATCTGGCCTGCAGGCCGCAGTTTGGGGATCGCTTCCCTAAGAAAATTGATGTTGAATTTTATTGAATTGACTAAACAAGCCCTGTAGTCCAAAACTGTAAAAGAGTAAAGTAAAAAATTGAGGGTATCCTGAATAGTAACAGCTAGGAGTGCACAGATACAAATACCAGGATAGGTATCGGTGCCGATACTTCCCATTTCTACAAGTACTCATGAAAATGCCCCAATACAAAGTGCCAATACCAGCGCTCTAAATTTTTTAATACATGCAGCTGCAGTGAGGTGCTGCTCTTGCTGGAGCCTTGTGGGAACCTCATGGCAGCCAGGGGACCTCGCGGCGCTTTTTACAGCGAAGGCGACCTCACATGTCATCCTCCTTCTCCTTCCCACCAAACACCCATGAGGCCTGGTACATCACTTTGGAGACCGCGCACAGCCCGGGGGAGACCCGACACAGCACTGGCAAGACCGCGCACAGCCCTGGAGAGACCCGGTACATCGATGGGGAGACCGCAAACAGCCTGGGGGAGACCGGCACAGCACTGGGAGACCTCTACAGCCTAGGGAAGACCAGACACAGCACTGGGAAGATCGCACACAGCCTGGGAGACATCTGACACATAAGTGGGAAGACATCGATGGGGAGACCGCACACAGCCTGGGGGAGACCGGCACAGCACTGGGAAGACCTCTCCAGCCTGGGGGAGACCCGCCACAGCACTGGGAAGACCGCACACAGCACTGGTGAGACCCCACAGCACTGGTGAGACTGCACCCAGCCCTGGTCAGACTGCGCACAGGCATGAGGAGACCGCACACAGCCCTGGGAAGACTACACACAGCCCAGGTGAGACCACACACAGCCCTGATGAGACCACACACAGCCCTGGTGAGACCCTGCACAGCCTCCTGAGACTCCACACAGCCCTGGTAAGTAACAAAGAATATCTAGCTTTATATTATTCTGCATTGATGTATAATGTATTATTCGAATTTGTAGTCCTGTCTAGCTGGTGGTATTCTGTATTGTTGTGTAATGGATTGCTGGGATTTGTAGTCCTCTCTAGCTGGTGGTATTCTGCCTTGTTGTGTAGTGGATTGCTGGGATTTGTAGTCCTCTCTAGCTGGTGGTATTCTGCATTGTTGTGTAATGTATTGCTGGGATTTGTAGTCCTCTCTAGCTGGTGGTATTCTGCATTGTTGTATAATGTATTGTTGAGATGTGTAGTCCTTTCTAGCTGGTGGTATTCTGCATTGCTGTATAATGTATTTCTGAGATTTGTAGTCCCTCTACAGCTTAGAGTCAGTGGTAGAACTACCAGGGGGGCCAGCGTTTGCAGCTGTGACTGGTCCATGGTGCTCCACCACTGTCCAAAAATCATTAGTCTGTATTGTTTTAGAAAAACTGTCACTTGACACAGAAAAAGGTGTCAGTAATTGTTATTGGGAAAAGTATTGGTACTAGTGCTCGGTTATGAAGAAATAGTATCGGTGCATCCCTAGTAACAGCAACTGGTCATGTCTACAGTCTCCTCCAGCTACAGTATACAGTATATGCTCTGCTACTGCTGAACAACTGGAGCTTTCACATTTTTATCACAGGTGTGTAGACAAATCTAAAAGACCCGGCCGCTAATGAAGGTGCACTTATGTGATGACAGACTACGGAATACCTGTAGGAAACTGTTTCCCTACGGGGATTCTGAGGATGAAATATAATGATTTCCAGACTATAGGGGAGTGAGTTACTGCTATTTATATTCCGCAGTTCATCAGACAGGCATACAGAAATAAACTGAGGGGAAGGTGAACTAGGACAGACAGTACGTGACAGAGATGGAATATGGGACTCAGAAAGCAGCAGGAAGTTGCCTGTGATTCCCTACCAGAAAGACACATATGAAGAGAAATGAGTTAAATATAATTTGACTTCCTCAGTCAGGATGTTATCAGCTCCCTGCTGCTCTTTGCCTGCTGCTTCAACATGTGTGTGGGTACAATAGAACGTCAGGCTATCTGCATTCTGGTGGAAAGAACGTGATCAGGTTAAATGCTTAAAGTGTATGTGAATGCTAATAAGCCCACATCAATTAGTGCCCTCTATATCAGTATTTCTCAACCTTTTTAAAATCATGTACCTACCTACCAAGTCTATTGAAATGTAAAAAACTAAAATGTTACAAATTTATAAATTGATGTGTGGCCCCTCCAAAATCCATTCTAGACCCTCATCCGCGAGAGAGGGGTCTGGAATGGGTTTTAAGGAGAAAACCTCCACAAAAAATGGGGTTCCCCCTTCACATGAGAGTCCTTCCTTCAAGTGAGGAGCCCCCCTTTCACATCACAATCAATTCTTTTACATTAGAGTCCTCCTTTACATCAGGCGTCCCCCTTCACATCAGAAGCCGCCCTTTACTTTAGAAGCCCCCATCACATCAGGAGTCCTCTTCACATCACAAGCCCTCCTTCAAATCAGGAGCCCCCCTTTACATCATGAGACCCTCTTCACATCAGTGCCCCCCTTTCAGATCAGAAGCCCCCCTTCACATCAGAGTCCTAACATCACATAAGGAGCTGTAGCTGCGGGAGTATGGCAGAAGGTGGGGGGCAGATTAGGCCTGGACAGAGGCAAACTTCTAATCTAATCCAAACTTCTAATCTAATTGAATGGATCCCAACCTCCCTGGATTAGCATCATTCCTTTCTATGGTGCTGGTGGCCAAACCACTCGCACCATGGAGAGGCATGATGTCCTACAAAAATGTTGAGGCACCCCTGAGGAAGCCAAAGGGCACCGTGATTGAGGAAGGCTGCTCCAAATCATTGTCATAAAAAATATTCACTTTATTTATGGTGTTAAATAAACAGCAAATCCTTTTATAATCCACTTTTATAAAACAGTCATGTGATTGCTACTCAGCTTGTCTTTCATTTTGGTGAGGGTGGGGAGAGGAGACTTGTTAGGAAGATCTGCAGCTTCTGCTCACATCAGGAAGGAGCAGGGGGTGTCTTTGCATTGAAGGTTGGTAGCTGAATGACATCAGCATCAAAAGGCATATAGAAATCATAGGCAATGAATTTAGAGTTAACCGTATAAAATGGCCCTAGAATTATTGCTCTCATTCCTGTGTGCGCAGCAATACTTGCTCATGCTTAATTTTCATACATAGACGCACCCGATGCATGCATTTATGTTTGTAGGTAAGTGCGGACAGGGACTTTTTTTTTTACACTTTTTGTTTACACTTAACTTTATTACTATCACATAAGGGGCTAATAATCCCTCTATGTGATAGCTTAGTGGTGACAGGCTATTTAGGGGTCTATTAGAAGTCTAATAGGGGTCTTTTCAGCTTATGGAAGCTAATGAAGCATAGTTCATGCTTGATTAATTATATCCCCAGCCACAGCAGCCGGAGAATGACAGCTCAGAACTCGAAAGTGATTAAGTCCTTGTCGTTTACGGGTTCTTTGAATGGAGAGGTGATCAAGGGATGTATGTTTGCTAATCTCTTTCACTGCAGCTGTTGACACCAGCCATGGCCGTCCCGGGCCCACAGGAGAAGGCAGCGGAGCCAGGGATATGTAGTGTGGGTGGGCGAACATGGAGGATGGCATGCTGCAGGGCTGCCGAATGTGATCACACTGTAGCCAGAAGTCAGCTGAACGAGCGTAAACTGACTATACAGCTACAGCAGCCAGGAGTCAGTTTGCACCCTGCTGCCATAGATATAGTACATATATATGTTTGGCAGGGAAAGGGTTTAAAGAACCCCTAGCATCATAATTAAGTGGTCTGTCTTAGGGCTGGTTCACACCGCAAACAGTGCGCTCCAGAGCAGTCAGCCTCCGGAACGCACTGTATCGCAACCCAGCTGGCTCACTGTGTTCAGGGGAGGTGTATTGAAGTCAATGGTACCACAGCCACACACCCGACCGTGTGGCACATTAGTGCCTGCATTCCGGTCCACTGCGATCTGCAAAAATGCTGCAAGCACCATCTGAAAAGCACTGTTTGTGGTGTGAACCGGCCCTTAGAGTAAATTCACACTAGTAGGCCGCTCTATCATGTGGTTTCTGTAATAGGTGTTAGTAAGTGGTGCAATGTGCTGATTTAGGAATTTTGTCCTGACCTTGATAGAACACTTCCTCTCCTGAACTTCATTATCATGTCTATATTAAACCCTTGGATGTTCGACTCTTGTTACCTGAGGCAAAGTTTTTGGCTACTTACCCTGGCTACTCGACTATCCTTAGCTTGACTCGCTGGAAAATGGCCTCTTGTTATAGACGGATAATCCTGTGCTTAAATCCTGGGGGCACCCAAGTACCAGCAATGCATATAAAGTGTCCTTGAATGGTGGCTGGTAAACGTGAAATGCACCATGTCTATCATCACCATCAGCTCCTAACAGAGATCTCTAGAAAGGACTCAAACAAAAACATGACAGAAGTCTAACTCTACTCTACTGAAACAAAAAATGTTTGGCTATAGATACACTTGTCAAGGTTACATTTGATCTCACCGAGTGATGGACCAGAACAGAGGGCTGAAACGCACATATGAATTTGCTAATAGGTATGTTACTCATCAGCAGGATTGATTATCCAGGTTTATATTCATGTGGACTCTGATTGGGGACTCTTATGTGAAAGGGGGTTCCTGGTGTGAAGAGGTGCCCCTGATGTAAAGGGGGCTACTGATGTAAAGTGGAGACTCTGTTGTGAAAGAGGCAAACTCTTATGTGAAGGGGGCTTTTGATGTAAGGGTAAAATCTAATGTGAAGGGGGTTTTGATGTGAAAGGAGGCTCCTGATGTGAATAGAGGACTCTGACATGAAAGGGCAGACCCTGATATCAAGAGGGAAACCTACATCATCTTTTTTTTCTCTTTGTTTTTGTCTGGGGTCCCCCCCTTTAAATCCATACCAGATCCCTATCTAGGATAATGGTCTGGCATGGATGTCGGTGTTGACCACACACTGTTTTTAAAAGATTTTATATATATATGAGCTGCATACTTTTAAAGTGTGCCATGACTGAAAAAGGGCATGCAGCTCTAGAATTTCCTATCAGAAGTCATGGTTTCCCTAACTCACAATCATGATGGACAACTAAAAGCCTACTGGAAGTTGGAATAATTGAATCTGAGCTGAATGCACAGTTGGCCATAGTGTTATAAAGGAGTGGTTTGCAAAGGGTCACAGAGTTTCTAAAAGGGCTCTCAATTAACAATGGAGAAGGGTAAAAGGTTACATGTGTTAACTTGCTTGATTAGTCCTGATATGTTAAAAGCCATCTCATTCTTTTATGTATTTATACTATGCACCCAGAGATAAAGTACAGTTGCTGAGAAAAACATATTAGGAGCGCAGAACTGTAGTAGTCACTCACGTTACAAATAGTGTACTGGTGATCCAACTCTAGCAGGGTGACAGCAGGCCTGCATGATGTCACATAGTTAAATCAGCAGTTGCACTGTCACTCAACATTGGTACAATGCCGGGCCTGTTTTATAAGTGTGGACCAGGTCAATACCAGGTGAGGGATCTCTGTGCCAAGCTTAATCTCCTCTCCTGAATTAAACGTTCCTGACCATCTGTGCATTTACTGCTAGCAGCACTGCACAAATGGAATACTAAAATGCAAAGTGTAACTAGCATTTTCCAAACAAGAATACTTATTATGTTTCTGAAATGTAGGCCGATAAAAATGCTCCTTATTTGTAGCTCATTTTTAACCTAGTAATTTTTTTTTATCTTCAGTTTTGAGAAATTGATTTTCCAATTTTGTGCCTAATGATTCCCAGTATATATTCTTGGAACATTAACACAGACATTGCCAGTTTACAGAATTGGAGCGCCACATTCTATGCATTCCAAACTATTCACCAATCGCTGTTTCTCACAATTAAACCAAACACATTGTCAAACATAGTGAAAATATAATCATTTGGGGTCAGTTTTATTATATACGTTTACATTTATATGTTTTCAAAATGAAACCCATGCAAGTAAATGCAACAGGTTCACTTGTTATGCAAATCTTCCTAACAGCATACTGTATACTTCCCTTCTTCTTGCTCCACCAGCATTCCGTTCAACTTCCGAGAGTGAGAGCAAAGCCTAGTGTGAGTAGCCAGAGTTGTAGCTTACAAAGGGCTATGGACTTCTCTGTGACAATGCTGACTGGCACAGAGCTATTACATGGCCAAGTCACATGCTACTACATACCTCGAATTACCAGGCGTTTCCTTTGGGCCCTGGCACCAAGGAAGGAAAGGTATATTGCTAGGGATGGGGGGGGGGGG
>NW_017307482.1:25217-47848 GCF_000935625.1 Nanorana parkeri | reverse complement strand
AGATGGAGTGGTGTGGGGGGGGGGGGGGGGGGGGGGGGTTAAAGAAAATGTATTGATTTTCTCAAATTTAGCTTTACAAATATAAAAGACAAAGGACACCCAAACCAACGTGGAATTGCTAAAGACACATGATAGCAGATCCCGCTCGCTTTCAGGCCTTGTTTGTCTTACTGAAACCTTGGACTAAGCTTGCTGATTGGGGATGAGTCACTGCCGTGATGACTTATTGGAGGGAATATATCACTTTGGTCACATCATCAGCATCTTTTAAGCTGCTGCAGAAAATATGTACAAACCACTACACATTGCCTTTAAGAACAGGAACAAAACTCTTTGTACGCTGAGGAAGCTGGAAGATTGTTGGCAAAAATTAGTCAAGTGTACATTACAGAGGTTCTCAGTGCCATCCGCCTTTGACAGTATCCAGTGATGTACCAAGTGCTCTGACAAATAAACAGGCCATACAACAGCTCTAACCTCAGGTGGATGACAGCCATGCCCATGTGCCTTTCAAATTCAAATGACGTCTGCTTTTTCTACAATGTGGAGGTAAGAGATTGATGCAGCATTGTGGTGCCAAAGAACATACTGTGTGTATTGCATCTATCAAAAGCTTACAGTACTGGAACACAGCCTAATGAGATTTGGCAGGTCACTGGTCAGTTTTATCCGTTGTGGAGTGATGAAGTGAACAGAATTCAAAGCATACCTTTTGGCAAAACCTTTTAAAGTTACAGTTACTGAGCTGTTTACCTCAATGTGCCTCTATAAAAGTAAATTGAATGGAATAGATATTGGATGTTTTTTTGGCTAATACAACTCTTGACATTCAGAAGTACTATGAAGACATTTTCCTATTTAGTATACATTGCACGTTGGGTTCTCAGACATTGATCCTCTATTTTGTGAAAAACAATACATAGACAATGACATTACTAGTCTATCTCAAGTTGGTCCATATGATATATATATATAATATGTGTGTGTGATATATATATCTATTAGGGCTGTGGAAATTAAAGATTCATTTCTCGATTAAACGTTAAACTTTTTGATCGATTAAATTATTTTGATCGCTAATGAAAACACTCACCTCTCCGCCGGCTTCCGGGAGTCCTGTCGGCAATCCGGTGACGTCACGGACATTGACGTTCCCGGACTCCTCCCCCTTCCCCAAGTGGCTCCGTCGGCTAACGAAGGGAAGGGGAAGGCGTCCGCTGACGTTGATGTCCGTGATGGCTAACGAAGGGAAGGGGGGAGTAGTCTGGTGAAAAATCCAGCACGTTATTATTCTGAGTTGCCCCACTCAAGCGGCGGCCATATTGAGTGGGGCACGTGAGATTAATAACGTGCTGGATTAGTGTGATCCTAGTTCATTTTATTACTTCATTGCTGTGCTGTATGTGTATAGACCAATGTAGTTGGATCTGTATGTGTGTTATAATTAAACCAAATTAATCGATTAAAAAGCACCTTTACACTCTAAATAAGCTATTGAAGTGCAGATCGCTTCAGGAGCCCAGGAATGACAGCTATGGGACCGGAAGTGATGCAATACGTGTCAATCCCGATCCCATAGTACAAGGAGGAAATCGGTGAATGGACGTTCACCGATCTCCTCCCCAGCTTCCTACCGACACCCGGCAAGCTGGTCCTGGGCCCAGAGGGGCAGCGGAGTCCAGCAAACATGGCATAGGGGGGGCGTCCCAGCCCGGTTACAGGATCGTAGCAGCAATCTGATGGCAGCTGAGCCGCCAGAATAATCGCTTCTATTGTAAACTTTCTACAGTTGGTTTTGAGCTTTCCTCCTGCAGGTTTGAGGTCATGCCCCCATGTCCTTGTTTTTAGCTTCAAGGTGCCAAACGGGAACCCTATTCACACCGTCTAATAAACTATATGGGCCCTGACATAATTTTTGTGAATTGCAATGCTCCACAATCAGATGCGCCGCATCAAGTGTATTCTAAATAAAGTTCAACAAAACCTCAATATTTTTGATTATTACAACTTGTAAATTATTCTTAAACCTTAGCATGTAAATGTATCTAATGTTGGTGAAATATGGTATTTATGAATGTTTGCTTTTCTTAAGTGTGTGTGGAAGTGTTACATGTGGGTTAATATATATATATATATTTATTTTTTCATTTGTAATTTCTTCTTTTTTTTTAAAGTGCTGGTGGTGTTTGCCATAAACACCATAGTTGGACCATATTAGCAATTATGGCCAACTTACCTTGTAAACGATTTGCCTCCGCGCTCTCCTCCGTCGCTGCAATCTTCTGATCTTCTTCCAGTTCGGTGATTCGGCTTGCATGAAATAACTTCCACGCATGCACATGGGGGTTACTTTATCTCGACATGCCAAGCCTGTGCACTCAGCTGAGCATACGCAGCTCAGTGCACAGAGAAAGTAAACATTGCTGACAGATAGGTAGGAGATTTTGGTCTCTTCTGCTATAATAAAAATTAAAAAAACACTACACAATGGACTAAAAACAGTGCACGCAGCATGGGAAGGTGTGCTGGGGTGACATTCAGAACAAATGGCGCTGCAGCACAATGACCCGCTTAACGAGCGTTAACATGCAGGGCAGTAATGCACACTTTATTGCAGCGTACTGGTGTGAATGGGCCGAAAATGCACTTTTCAGAATAAATGGCACTGCACAGACATGCTTAATAAGCATTACAATGCATTGCAGTAACGCACGCATTATTGAAATGCGCTGATGTGAATGGACCCTACAATTTAGTTTGTTTTTGGCCAGTATTCTTCCTCAACATCATCTTGCTATGCTTTGTTTATGCAGCCAAAACCGTGGAACCTGTTGCTCTTGAAACACCAAACAATTTGGCGGTTATAGTTACAGACGGTTGAGCTAAATGAGCACCAATGGTTTGAACTGTTTGGAAGCCTGATGTCCCCCATTTTACTGACCACTTGGTCTAACCGATAAACAAGACGATCAACATTTTTGTACATTTTTTCCCATGTAGCCTACACAAACAAAATTAAGCCCTATAATACTGTTCACATTCTTCTGTCCACCCTCTGTACAATAGCAATCGTCTGTTTCTTCCCTGCATAGATTAACGCTTTAAAGTGATATTAAAGTCAGAATTAATTTTTTTAAGTCATTTCAAATGCCGATAAATTCACAATGGATGCTTAAGGGCTTGTTCACACCATTTTCTGGGCCAGATCTGCAGGTGCAGTGCTATGCGTGCAGTGCGTTTTTTACAGCATTCCAGTGGGAGTGGGGCTGTCAGTATGTTAGCTGGTGTGGTGCGTTTTCAGGCGTTTCTTCATTGCATTTGACGCTTTGTGCGTTTCCGGTCCAGAGAAAATGTGGCATGCAGTATTTTTTCTGTCTGGACCGGAACAGATTGCGCTGGTGAGAACTGTAGTCCATAAAACACATAGGGAGACATTGGGATGCATTTTGGGTGCAGGAGGGCACGGTTCTGGTCAGGGCAGAATCCGGACATCGTGTGAACAAGCCCTAAAGGTTTAAGGTCTCGTTCACACCTAGGCGTATTGCATATGCGCGACCGTCGCACGCTTTTTTACCGTGATTCGCAGTAAAACGCGCAACAAAACGGCCCAAAGTAGTACCTGTACCTTTTCAGGCGTGGGCTGTTTTGTAGCGCGTTAGGGACGGGCGGAAATACGCCAAGGTGGGAACTCTAGTCCTGTTTTAGGGCCGTTTCACAACAGCTCCGGTGTGTTCCAGCACAATTCGCTGCTGGAACGCACTAGAGTGCATCCCGGCCGGCTTCCTGTGTTCATGGGCGTGGCCATTCATGTCAACGCGATGCGATCAATGCAGTGCGATTGCCTACACCGGAACATGAGGTACGGGAATGCCCTCAGTTTTTTCAGATCGCAATGGACTGGATCGGAGGGCATTCCTGTTCCGGTGCGAACAATTGCACTGCGGGCAGGGGGCGTGCCTGCGATGCCATTGACATGAATGGCACCACCACGCCCCCTCCCACCCCTTAATGCATCAAGCCGCCTCCCTGCTCTCCACACTTCCTCCCTCTTCCATTCTCCAAGCTGGTAGATGGACAGCTGATGGAGACTTCTCTTTCTCGTGTAATCTTGTACGGTACAGGAAGTTCAGCGAAGCCGAGCTGAGAGAGTTAGAGCTGTTTGGAAATGTAAAAATTTTTTTTGCTGGGCAATGTATCTTTGTTTGATCTGGGTTCATTATTCAAAAAAGCTTGAGAGTTTAATACTACCTTCAAGCAATGAGATAACCCAATACATTATTTTCTTAGTTATCTAAAAACAATTTTTAGCATACTCCAAATGATGATACGCTAAGCTAATTTTTTAATGTTGCCATCTTCCTTTATTTAAGGATTTAGAGATATTGCATACTGTATATTAAGGATATGTATTGTTTAGAAGTTAAATATTTGCACTATAAATAAGCACTTCCTAACTCCAGTCCCCAGATATCCTCAAAGGGTATTTTGGGGGGATTCCAGTTAAATTGCACAAGTAATCAGTCACTGGATCAGTCATTTTAAACCAATATAAATCTTTAAAATAATTGTCTACCCCAAAGGGAAGAATTTTAAAGTGAACCTGTTATAAAGAAATATGGGAGGTGCCCTTGGCTATCATGCTTACCCTGTGGCTTCCCTGATCAGAAATCTGTGGCCTTGAATAAGCATGCAGGCCAATACCGCTCTGTGCATTGGCTGCATACTCGTTCGACATCTGTAGTCAAGTAGTGAAGTCAAAGAATATAGCACCCAATATAAAAGTCACCAAAGGCAGCTCCCAAATTTGTATTATAGCAGGTTTACTACAAAGCACCTGTGGTTTCAGTTCAAGTCCTTAAAGAGGAACTTTACCCATAGCTTTAACATGACAACAAAAGGCACCTTTAGAAATGTTTAGTAATGACAATCTACAAACACATACTTCTAGATAATTGCCAGCTTTGTATTCTTTGCATACCTTATTTTTCTTTTCCTCCTCATTCTTCTTACTAATGGCAGGTTACTAGATCTCCCTTTACTTCCTGGAACATGTGACCATGCACAACATCGCAGAGGAGGAAAATGCCTTTTCCTGAGATCTTGTAAGATTACAGATGAGGTTTCCCAGCAATGCTGATGTAACCTTCCCAGGATGCAACACTTGGGCACATTAAATTACTAATGCCCAAGAAGACTTGGAAGTGGGAAAGCAAAATTTGTAAGTAAAAGCAAAATATATTTAACTAATAAGATAATTTCCCATCAGCATGCAGAGCTGCATGTTGATATTTATTTTTTAGTGAAAGGGGGTAAAGTTCCAGTTTAGGTTATTAAAAGACTTTAGTTGTCATTGTCCCTGCAGCGTGCATATGTTGAGCCTCTCTCCTGTCTTCCCAGAGCTCCCTCTAGTGGTGGCCAGGAGTAGCTTCTTCAGTAGCAAAGCAGGATGTGAACCAAAGGTGTGGTGGGGGAATAACACTGATCTCTTTATGTAAAATACAGAGACCCATTTAGTTTTTTCCCCCCCATACGGCATGCAGGACAACGTAGGGATTTGCACTGAAAGCGCAGTTACCCTTTAAACATCAATGCCTAACATGCATTCCATCTCAGTACCTTAAGCCCACAGCAGAGAGCATGTTTGAAGATACACAGGCATTGTGTACAACAAAGCAATGCCGTGTCACGTACAGATTTCATCAAGCCAGACAATAATGTACTCATAAATCACCTCTCCTGCAGGAGGGAGATGGGGGGGTGGGGGCGGGGAGAAATCTAATCAGAACCAGCAGCATTTGTAATGAGTTTCCGCTGGGAACATACTGTGAAAGGGTGGTGTTTTGCTTGGGTAACAAAAGCTTTCCTTCAACTAAACAAACCCAATGAATGTCCAACATCTTCATTTTATTTAGTTTGATAACATTGCACATAGAGCAGCACGTTTTCAGTGCTGATCTTTTTACAGACAGTAGTGAGGATCTTTGGAAATCACTTCTGATACACATTTCCAAAATCCACCAGGCAACTCTCCTCGATATTAGGTGACACGTATAACTGTATGCAAGACACTATATGTGCCAGGGTTCCCCTTTTGTAAACTGAGGCAATTTTAAACGTCCATCACGAGCTAGGGAGCTAAAAGACATGCAAAAGGACTGGCAGTGCTTCCACGATCCAGCTTAGCATGGTGAAGGAAAAAGGCACAGAAAGATTGATTATGAAAGAGTTAACCGTCTGTGACTTCCGGCAACAGATTACGCTACAGACTTGTTTAGGGTCATTACAACAACGTCATCGACAAATCAAACGTCCAGCGAGAATGGGGCCAGCCCCGTAGCTTCATCGGCTTTAAAAGCAAATCAGGAACAAGCTGCAGTGCTGATAGTCAATAACTGAAGGCCAGCTACTGTGTCCTGCACAAAGTAGCCTCGTCAGGTCCAAGATGAGCACAGTATGCAATATTTATAGGCTACCATCAGTCAGGATTATGTTGGCCGTTACATATATAAAACATGTTAGTGACCATAGGAGGACAAACCACACCCAACCCACTTGTTTGAAAGGTGACCTATGCTTGTTAGCGAGTTCGGGTCCATATGTTAAGGAAGAGTCTTTACGGCTGCAGGCCACAAGAAAAGCCGGGATAACATACTGGATGCCATTGCCAGCATATGCACCTGTAATGCTCACTAGTATTTCAAGGTGGTTGGTACAGAATGCAACAATGATGGGAGGGACCAGAGTTATTAATGGGAAGACAATACGGTCAACAAGCCATGGGTAGGTCCCTCCTTCACGGTGAAAGAGAGTCCTCCAGTTATTGCGCAATGTGACTGCAATGATGGGGAAGTTGGTGCTGATAGTGAACACTGGGAACAGTCCCAGAAAGTAGCCAATCACCTGAGGCACAAAAGGCCTACACCCGCTGAAGTTAAGAGTGTACATGTCCATGAGCGCTCCAGAGGAGAAGCAATATATAGCTGTGAAGCAAAGTAGGCTGTAAAATGAAAGAACCAATGTGTAGTCCAAAAAGACGAGTCCGGTTAAGTGTTTCTTCCTGGACACAGGGGTGATCAGTGAAGGCAGAGAATGCTGGCACATGAATGAATATACACAGACGCCAAACAGGTTCCGGATCCCAGAGGTGTCTGCAACAGGAGGATGACCTTCACCTTTACCCTCGCCAATACGGACCAAAGCTATCACGATCATGATGATGAAAGCTGCAGTAAAGTAAAACAGATTATTCAGTTACGCTGTATTACCAAAAAGCAGATAATATTGTTACTCAACGTCTCCCTTCTAGGTCACACTGTGCCCTTGCAGTTACTCCCCTTACCAGTTATTTCTACCTTACACGTCTGGGCGGTCAAGAGTTAAACTGTTGTCTCTAGGATTTATGACAGGGACTCAGATGAGAACAAAGTGGCAGTAAAGCTGTGAAAACTCATTACTCGCTCCATAAATCAATTGGAGAAGGAGGCCCTTGACACCTTCCACCTCTCTTTCCCACAGTGCTGCAAGGACAGAGCCACTCGCTGCCAGCATGAGCAGCATAGGGTTACAAGTTTGCAGTATCTACATTAGGCATGGGCTCCCTGGGAGGGTGCATGCATTGTGGAAAGGAGGGCGAAAGGATGTGTAATGTGACATGCAGACGTGATTTGGTTTCTGAATTGGCTCAAGGGTTTTAATCTCTTTTTGCCTGTGGGTAGCAAAAGTTTATAAGTTGCAAGAAAATGAGTTTCTATATCATATAAGATGAGAAGAAGAGAGACCTTTTATAACTTTTCTTCCCTTTCATATGACAGGGGACAGATCCTGTAAATTAACTCAATATAACATTTTCAATCACTCTGTTTTCATATAAATTTTTGAAATAGATTCATATTTAAAAAGGAAAGTCATTGTAAATTTAAAGCTTAACTTCGGGCACAAAAACTTCCATGAAAATATATATTATTATACAGGACTTGTATAGTGCCAACAGTTTGCACAGCACTTTACAATATAAGGAAGACATTACAGTTGCAATACAAATCAAAACAAGATGGTAAGGAGGGCCCTGCTCATGAGAGCTTACAATCTAAAAATATATTCTCCAATAGCCATAAATGATATAAATCCACTTTCCAAAACACAAATATTACCTTTTAAAAGTAGCTGTAGTATCACTGTGCTGTACAAAGCCTGTGCAATGAGCAGGGCTGTGGATGAGCAGGTCCATCCACTACAGGATGCCCGCAAAACACTAAAGGGGTGGATACAAGACCAGTCATCCTGCACCAGTGACAGATCAAAGTGCAGGAGTAGATTCGTGTTAGATTACTGCGCAGATCTGGATTAAATCCACAAAGGATGTCACAGCTTACACCAGGGGTAGCCAAACTTCAGTCCTCCAGCTGTGGTGAAAGTACAAATCCCATGAGGCATTGCAAGACTGACCGCCTCTGACATAACTTCCAGAGGCATGAAGGGGTTTTGTAGTTCCCACACAGCTGGAGGGTCGAAGTTTGGCTACCTCTGGCTTACACTGTTCTCCAGGTCAACATCTGCTTCTCAGACCCAGGAACCTTTGCTGATGGTCACATTGTCAGCGCAAGCAGTACTGGATCTGCGTGATGTTAAGGAGATGAGGTCTAGGCTCTGAGTAGTGTAAGCTGAGCAGGATAGAAGTGCAGGATGTGACCAACTCTGGAGCTCTGGGAGCTGAACTTGATGCTGTGTGATGTACATCAGGGCAATTGAAGCTGGGCAAGGGGGGTCATTACTGGAGTGGGGTATAGACCTGGGGGTGATGAGGAGCGGCAGCTGAGCCGGGGAGCAGTGCAGGATGTCAGTGCCTCTGGAGCTCTGGGAGCTGAAGTTGATGCTGTGTTATGTACATCAGGGCAATTGAAGCTGGGGGGGGGGTCATTACTGGAGTGGGGTATAGACCTGGGGATGATGAGGAGCGGCAGCAGAGCCGGGGAGCAGTGCAGGATGTCAGTGCCTCTGGAGCTCTGGGAGCTGAAGTTGATGCTGTGTTATGTACATCAGGGCAATTGAAGCTGGGGGGAAGGAGCACGGTGTCATTATTGGAGTGGGGTATAGATCTTGGGATGATGAGTGGCCGCTGAGTTGGGGAGCAGTGCAGGATGTCACCGATTCCGGAGTTCTCCGACTTTAATAAAGTGTGATGTACAGCAGGGCAATTATTGGTGCCTCCATCTTGTCTCTTGCAACGTGAATCCAGATAACGACTTACAGCCCGCCCATCAGACACCCTTGTCCTCTATGGGGTAGTCATACGTCAATACTTCCTACATACCACAGTGGCCAAGTGGCGAGATTAGATACTGTATTTAGATGAGGGCATAGCTGCTGATTTTTGAAAAGCAGTCTAAATGTACATATCAGTAACAGGGCTGTTTAGTCTGTGCAGGCTGCACATTTTTGGAAAAGGAGGGGGCATGTTTGAAGCAGCTAATGGAGCAGATTATGAAGGTAACACTAACATGCTTGAGCAATGGAAAAAGAAAGATTTACAACTCTGCTCCAATGGCAATATGCTAGGCTGTCACTTGCGATACTAGTAGTACCTGTGCTTTTAAACACATACCATCAAAATCTAATAATTAAATGTGTTATGGTTTATATTACATGTCAGTAGTGATGGCCTCTGTGCTTGCCGTTTTCACTGCGGTCTATAAATGCCATCTTGACATAGTTCTCCATTCAGGCAGGAGATTTTAAAAGTTATTGGGTTTTAAATCATTACCTGAACTGCTGGCCTCATGGTTTAAGCAAGTGATGGTTCAATATATTGCTTTTAACTGGTTTTCTAAAGGACATACTTGATTGCAGGAAAAATTTAAAGTGATATTAAAGTCAAAAGGTTTTTACACTATTTCAAATGCTAATCGAGTCACTTGTAATGGATGGTGCTCCTTGATGTTTAAATGTTTCAGCTTCCTGCAGAATCCCCTGCTGGTCACCTGAGCACTGGAACTGATATCCTGTTTTAGGGTGTCTCCTTTCCCTTGCAGGGTCCTATGAAGACACCCTTGAGAGTTTAATGCTACTTTAAAGAGACTATGTCAATGGGAAAGGGATAGGGGGTGTGTGGAGGTTTTCATGTCAGAATGGCCTGGCATTTGTTCCACACAGCAAGGTTTGGGATGAAAGTACAGGCATGGCTGCCAATAGAGCTGGTCCTCCCATACCAGGCCCGGGCCCTATCAGGTCAGCAGGGGGACCCAGCTGTATTACGGTTTGTAAAGAATGTTCACTCTAAGCCTGATGAAGGGGACCCTGTGCGGCCCCGAAAGCGATTGATTCTACTTTGAGTGACTTCTGAAAAATAAAAAAAATGAAGATTCACTGAAATTGACGTGTTTGTCATGCTGGTGTGCTGGCGACATTTCTTTACAAACTTTGCTTGATGCGGCGCCATCCGCAGTTACTGCGAGCACCCATTTTTGCCTATGGGAATTCCGGTAAGGTAGTGCTACAGGACTTTTGATATTTCCAGCTGTATTACAAACACTTGTGCATGAGAGAAGTGAACGACATCATGCCAGGGTCTCGTCAACGCTGGAACCCGAGTGTGCATACAATGTCCTGCCAGTAGCTGCTAATAAATAGATTTTATACATCAGAGTCTTGCTCTTGCCTTTTCATGCCTGACTAAGTCATGGAGTGTACATCAGATGACTCAACTCCTACTGCTTGTACATTCTACAATAATTGAAAGTCAGAGCCATAGAGATGAAATGGCGCTAAAGTGTTGGAGGGCCTGTCAAGTAGGCCATTGAAGCTGTAGAGAAGAAGTGGTGCTCGGGGGGCCTGCTGGGCAGACTGTATGGGGTCCAATGATTTCTAAAGGCAGCCCTGGGGCCTGCCAGGCAGACTGTACAGGGCTCCATGATTTCTAAAGGCAGCCCTGAGTACAGGGAGGTGCCTGAACTTCATACCTGCAGCAGCTCACCCGCTTCCACACAATGACTGAATCTCTTAAAGCTATCAGTCACAATTTAAGTATCAAAAATGTATGTCATAAATCTACTAATATGTGGCGTCTGAGTTAATGCACCACAGAAAAACCAATGGGAATGAGCGCTTTGTCTCTCTTAAACACTCACAAAACAGAATCATTTGTCTATAAATAAAAGATTTGGGGTCTACTAGTTTTATTATAATTGTTAGTGCTGCTGTAGAGAATTAAATGTTTTAGTTTCCAAAAGCAAATGTAAGCAGTGAAAGTATTATAAAAAAAGAAGTATGAACATAATATTTCAACACAGAATAATTAGATTGCATCTTTCACACTTACCAATCCATCTCATTAGTGAAGTTAAGATCTGGAGGTACTTTGTTTTTTGCACATTAAAAAAGGTAAATGGGCCGAGAAGCAGAGTGAATACAGCCTGAAAAACAAAGAGTAATGATGTTATAACAAACAAGTTCTTTGTTTAAAGCCCAACTCCAAGCAAACCTTTTTCTTCAGTTTAGGATAGAGTGGAGAAGAGTTCGAAGATATTTGTCAGATTTTGCCTGGACTACCTGTCCCTGTGACACCCATAAAGGAAAAAGAAGGAACAGTTGTCAACAGGACAGGAAGCCACAGACATCAACAGAAAATAATATTAAGCAGCACAAACAAGAAAGCAAAAGACCTCGATTGGGTGGTGTGTACTGTGTGGTTGGATGGCTTGTGTGCATCTCAAGGCATAGTTTTAAATTCTAACTAAAGTGTATCCTTAACTGCTTGAAGACCAGGTGTTTAGATCCCCTACCTGGCCAGGCCATTTTTCAGTGTTCAGCGCTGCAGTACTTTGACTGACATTTATTCCGTCACGCAACGCTGTACTGAAATTAATTTTATACCATTTTTTGGGACAGATAGAGCTTTATTTTGGTGGTATTTAATCACCACTGCGGGTTTTATTTTTTACTATATTCAGGAGAAATTACTGAAAATTTTGAGAAAAAAAGTTTTTTTTTACATTATGCTATAAAACAACTAATATTACCCACTTTTTTGGTAAAATATAAAAGACGGGGTCACGTCGGGTAAATAGACACCAAACATGTCAAGCGTAAAAATTGCGCGCACTCGCAAAATCGCAAAAAACTAGCATACCCAAAATAGCCCATAGGCGACGCTTTAAAAGCTTTTACCGCTCATCAGTTTAGTGTTATCAGTGATTGATGGCCCTAGAACTATTGCTCTCATTCCGACGTTCGCGGCGATATGTAACATGTGCGGCGTAATGGGTGCAATCGTCGTTTTCGCAGGTATGCGCACCTGACGCATGTTTACATGCGTGTATGTAGGGGTGGGGACTTTAAAAAAAAATTTTTTTTTTAAATTCTTTTTTGTGTAACTTTAAAAAAATTGGGGGGGAAACTTTAAATTTTTGTACTATTTTTTTTTTTCCCTTAACTTTATTGCTATCACAGAGGGGGCTGAGAAACCCCCTTATGTGATAGCAAAAGAGGTGACAGGTCCTCTTTATGGAGACATCAGGGGGTCTCCAAGACCCCTAATGTCACCTAGGACCCCCCTGAAGAAGCTGATGAAGCAGAGATCTGCTTCATCAGCTTCTCTCCAGCATCTGAAGCTGGAGAGTGACACAAGAATGCGGAAGTGATGTAATATACAACACTTCCGCATTCTGACAGCGGAGAGGGGACCGGAGGGAGCTCGTCTTGGGGCTTCATACAAGCGATTCGCCGGCTCTATAGCCGGCGGATCGCTTGTATATTAACGGGCATCGCTGCCTCTTTTCAAATAGCGGGGATTTCCCGCTCGCGCGCGCCGCATGTATACACGCCCAGTTACATCCAAGAAGCTCCCGGCAGGCCGTGTATACACAGCGGCTGGCCGGGAGGTAGTTAAAGGAGGAACTAAACGGTGTTAGTCACCAGTATTACCTGTGGTCTCCTTGCCGGTGATCTTTCCCCTTTACTGACTTACAATGCTTTGTTCTGCACTGTATCTCTGCGAAAACAGCCATTTTGGTAGAAGCAGGGCTTTGCTTCCTCAAGTCAGAGACTCCAGCAAAGAGAACAGTGAGCAGCACAGTAAATCTCATCATCACCAAATCTCACCCCAAATCTCCTGAGCCTGTAGGCACACAAGTGCCTAGCGAGGCATCCTCACATAACAGGAAGTGCACATTATTTTTCAAGAGGCACTTCAGACAAAAAGTACATCTGTTAGGGTACTCCTTAGGCACAATTAACATTTCTTGTTGTCTCCTATAACATAGTAAATCTTTACTTTTTGCATTCAGGTCCATTTTAAAGGACACATACTAAGAAAAGCATGGAGGCTGCCATTACCAAACCCGCCCCCTTTTGAAAATGCTAGCTGTCATACTTCTCTCCTCAAGACATCAATAGTGTCTCGGTTACAAACTCTGACTTCTCTTGCAGCACGCTTGTTCTCAGTCAATGTGCTGAAGCCAGAGATAGCCCAGCAACTAGCATTTTAAGATCAGTGATGGCAACTGCCATAAGTTTCTAAGTTTCCTTTAAAGGGTAGGTTTCCTTTAAAAACGCTTTTACACACCCAAGCCTACTATATTCTTGTATTCTCTTCTATATGCTATCAGGTAGTCGCTCATACTGCATTTGGTAGCTCAGTCACAACACCTGTAGGGTGAAAATAATGCTTAGCCCTTAGCGGAGACCTGCATCTATGGTTCATAGTTATTTTGAATACTATTAATGAAGGAGGGGGATAAGGAGAAGAGTCAGTGGCCAATGACCTTTAGACCGGCTTCTACAAGCCAGGGTACACAATGCCTGTGACTAAAGACTAAGAAAGTAGAAGTTCCTCAAAACACAAAGAGAAGCTACTGAACACAGGGGCACCTCTGCTCAGAATATTTTATGTGGTGTTTTGCCAGCCGATTGTGAGCACGCATTTTAGAAACCTATACATTAATAGTGATACAGGAGCTATTTTATTTGAAGGAACTTGCACACACATAGACCTGACAGCTCCTGAAAAATATGACAGACATACAGGGCTAAAAGGGAACTCATCAAACTATACAAATGGGTACTGTTGACTATCCAGTCTGTGCTTCAGGGCTTTCATCGCTATCCTTGCTTTATTACTTGGCATGTCACTGACCTGCAACATTTCCTTTGTTTAGGAGGCAAGTCCTTCACAGGCAATAAAGAATGGGATAGTCTCAGAACTTATTACTATCCCCCTTGGTTCTTTTACTGTAAACACAAGGACCTCTTACTGGCTTGAACCCTTAATGCCAGGTAATTAAATGGTTAAATCTGCAAAATGGTTTCATTTGCCTGGATGTATTAATAAAGGGTTTTATAAAGCACAGTTATCCTTTAAGTGAGATATTAGATAGCAGTTGGAAACAGCCACCTGATGCAACCCCTGAATACTTTCACTTTGACCTTTAAAACAATTTATGCAACACATGCATATAATATATATTGCCAAAGATTTGTGGACAGCTGACCATCACACTCTACATGAGGTTGTTGGACATCCCATTCCAAAACCATAGGCATGAATATGGAGTTGGCCTTTCAGCCTCCACTCATCTAGGAAGACTTTCCACAAGATTTAGGAGTGTGCCTGTGGAAATGTGTGTCCATTTAGCCAAAAGAGCATTTGTGTGGTAGGGGTACTGATGATGGATAAGGAAAACTGGTCTGTAAACTGCATTCCAATTTATCCCTTAATTGGGTTGAGGTCAGGGCTCTTCACAGGCCACTCAAGTTCCCTCACACCATACTCATCAAACCATGTCTTTATGGAGCCTACTTATACACAGGGTCACAGTCATGCTGGAACAGAAAGGGGCTTTACTCAAACTGTTGCCACAAGGAAGAACGCAATTATCCAAAATGTATTTGTATACTGTAGCGTTAAAGGAGAACTATGAGGTGAGTGCTTTTCACTCACCTCATAGTTCTAGCCGACCTGTGACAATGAGACTATCACAGGTCGGCTCAGTAGATGGGGAAGTGAGCGAACACATGCCGGTGTTCGCTCACTTCTCGATCTTGTCACGGCTCTCTCCCGTGACCGGGGATGGCCTGGATTCCCCCCTCCCATCCTCCAGCGCTGACTGGCGGAACGGACGGGGGAGGGGGCGGGTACAGCTGGCTCTGCCTCTAGATAGGCAAATCCAGCTGTCACTCACGCAGCTGGGCGGATCCAGACATAATTGTCGGGATCCACTTCAGCTGCGGCGTCTCAGTATACCGCGAGCTGTGGCGTCTCAGTATACCGCGAGCTGTGGCGTCTCAGTATACCGTGAGCTACAGCTCGCGGTATACTGAGCTTAGGGTGACCGGAGGACGCTAGTTTGTGTCCTCTCGTTACCCTAAGGAGAACTATGGGGAAAAGCTCTAACCCCATAGTTCTCCTTTAACTGTACCCTTCAACTGGAAACACCTGAAGAAGAGGTGTCCAAAACGTTTAGGCCATAGAGTATACATGCTTATACAATAGAGAAGTCATTACATCATGGTTTAACTGCTCTGGTTAGTAATGAGAAGTGGGCGTCAGCAGAAGTGGGTTCTGTAATGTGTCTGCAATTTATCTTTGTAAGATCATCATCGACATGTCCCACCTCCCCTATTTCAGCTCGATTTGGCACCCACCATTAACGACTCTATACAGAGTAAACACTACACCGACCTCATACAGTAATAAAACCCCCAAGTCCTCAAACAGCTAAGAGATTCTCTTTACTTATCTCTGGCAGAGGTTAGGTCTAGTATGACGTGTCTTTTTTATTTAGCAGAGGATACTAAAAAAATACATGGAACACCAACAATTGTTATAAATAAATGTGGAAAGAAACATTATAGAAACCTCTCATCACCTTACTGCTACAACAAAGGGAAGGTCCAACTCACCAAATATATCCTATAAGCATCAATTCGTCTAATTTTCCCCCAACATGGTTGTGTATCATTCATCTCTGCTGTCCCAGATTCACAAGACCCGTTCACAGAGAAGCTGCAGGACACAACAACACATTGTGATATATTAATACACATCAACGGGCTAATAAGGTGGGCCTAGAATCAGATATGTTTTTCACACAATTTCCAGTGTACACAGGTGTCCGAGTATGCTGAGCAACTGTGATGTATTTCACAAGTTTCCAATCAACAGTAATATAAAGAGGCAAAAAAAAAAAAGGGAGCAGATGCACGTTACATGAATTTCACGTTACACTCATTCAGGGTGTAACATAAAACATGGTTGCATCACAATGCCCCCCCTTACCTGAATCGTGGGGTTCTTCTCCCTGCAGGCTGCTGAATACTTTTAAATTTGGTGTGGTTGTGCATGGCTAAGCCCACCCAGCTACATCATCCATCCACGGATGCTTTCACAGGATCTGTGGATGGAGAAACTACAAGTCCCATCACGTCACTGCACTTGTTGTCCCATTCATTCTTTCTTCCATTCACGTTACCGAATGTCCGTGCCTCAGTATAGACATGGATAGGAGAGTGAATCTGCAAGAGCTAGAGCACTGCATCCAAGTTGCGCTGATCACAGCTGCAATGCTTTACTGCAGTGGTAGTGAATTAAAATTCAAGAAGGTCCAGTGAGTAAAATGTTCAACGAGCCGAGGTCTGAATTGCGAGACAGACAGACTGGTCACTCAGTACATGTCCGCCATTTAGGCTGCATTTACACCACCAGTTGCACTACATCGCACAGCTGCTGGTGTGTTCCCAGGCTTCATTAATCACAGAGCAAATCGAGGACGGATGTTCCCCGGTTCCTTCTACTCTCCCCCCTCTGCCATAGTCTCGAACCCTCCCAGAGGAGCAGGGGACTCCGAAAACCACATGGGGGTGCCCTGATAGCAGGCTAGTATAAGTGATCTGGGTGGCTGTACAGCCGCCCAGATCACTTGAAGTTGACAAGCTGGCCCTGCCTATCTGATGTCATTGGTTGCCAGGATGCCAGCGGTCCTAGCAACCAATGACTAAAACGGAGGGGGGGCCTACACATTTGTTATGGTTGGCAGTGGATGCACCGGAGCGGATTGGCGTTCGCAGTCCGGAAAGGACCGCGATCCACCATTTAGTGACCCTTGCTTTACTGGCTTCAACGCAGAAAGATAATTAATGCTAATTTTTTTTTCTAAAGAAGTGTGCATTTATTACCTTTTACCTATTACCTGGTTTTTACCTTTAAACATTTGACTATCTCTTGAATGGAGGCCATGGAAAGAAAATGCCACAAGAGGTTAAGTTAAAGTGACATTAAAGTCAGAGTTTTTTTTCCCCATTACAATTGGGCTGTAAGGATTTGCCTTTAGTGAAACCTCTTGATCCGATCATCTTTTTCCTTCAACTTGTTTCCAGGAGTCCCTCCAGCGCTGGTGCCAGTCTCTGATCCAGCGCAGACTGCCGTTTCTTCCAGTCCCAAGGAGCCTGTCTGGCATGCATGCTCCCAGTTGCATGCATTCACTTTTCCTGAGTCTCTCCTCTTATCCTCACCAGTGGCATGGACTGCGCATGCGCCCGCCCCATCATCCTCCATTACTGTCGTTCGGGACCAGTGTACTGCAGCCTGGAGCGAGCAGGGCAGGCAGAGATAAGCAACTGTCCATTTGACAACTTTTTAAAAAAAATGTTTTTCCATATATCTACTGCTTGCTAGCAGTAGATCTATGTTAAAAAAAAAAGAGACTTTAATGCTACTTTAACAAACGGATGAGTCAAGAAACACATTTCTATACATGGCAAATCTTCACTCCCTCTACTTCCTTTATTCCCATCCCAGTATTACTCACCATGTGACCTGTACAAGCGACAGAGGTACAGCAGTTGCATAGATTGCCAGGTCTCCATAAAGATATATAATTATGCACAAATAAAAGAGGTTTACACCAACTGTAGAGAAAGCAGAAAAACACCAAAAATATAAATCTGTCTGATGAACAGAGACAAGCAAGATTATATTTCATTTATACTGCCAAAAAAAAAAAAAAAAGGCACTGTTAAAGTGGATCTTAAAGTGCATCTAAAGCCATTTTTCATTTTAGATAAGAGTAGGGAATGTTAGAACCTCCGTCAGGTTTTTATTGCTGTAGGGCACAGTAAAAATGGCTTTGCATATTTCCTTACTCTGTCTAGAGAGAAATAAAAAAGAAAAAAAATGGTGATTTAACCCTTTTCCAGGTTTGCACTCCTCTCAACACAATGCAATACAAGGTAATTCTTGTATCTTTTTCCAAATTTCATGAAAGAGCCATTCATACCTGTGCGATTTGTCAAAGACAAGAGGAATCCCATTATTTTCTATGGGGACTGTTGGAAGTCCATGTGTTGTGTTACTGTGCGACTTGAAAAAAAAGGTGCTCCATATTGTATTTTTTTCTCCAATAGACTTCAATATGCAAACACATCTAAATGCATTTTAGCTTTCTTTTGCGCATAACAACCAGTCTCCTCCTTCTAGCAACATCTACTTAACCCCTGCTGCATTGGACAATGGAGCAAGCAGGCCACACCATACTTAAGGTGGAATAACTAATATGGCTGGGGAAGGCAAGGACAGCACAATCCCAGTTATAACTGCAAGCAGCAGGGGCCTGGCAGGACATGGCCCATGGATATTTTCTTAAGCTGCCCACACACCTTACAATTTATCTGCAGATTTTCTGTGGTCAGATGGAAAAAGTGCAACAGATTGGCCCAGGTGGAGATTACTCCGACCACACAGTTAAGTGTAGATGGAGGAATCTGTTGCACCTTTTCCATCTGACCACAGAAAATCTGCAGATAATTGTAAGGTGTGTGGGCAGCTTCAGTTTCTTATTACTCCTCCCCTAACCAACAAGTACTTGGACTTGTCTGCTGTCCCTTTAGCAACACTGCATGCAACAAAACCAAAAAGCTTTAATACTCCAGCACCTAAAAAATGAAAAAAACAGACGCATCTTGCACCACCAGGAGTGTGTAGACCTCGTAAGTGAACCAACTGTATAGTACAAAATGCCTATAACAAGCTAAATCCATCACTGCAGTGTTACAGAAATAAAGCAGTGGATTATCACACCCTATAGATATCTTATATTTATAAGCCTGTTATCACATGAAGCATCATCATGTTTATCTAGAAAAACACTTGGTAACCTGTGGACACTAAAAACTGATCCAAGATTGTCTCCATTAACCTTTTCGCTGCCACCGACATATGTCATATATTGGCAACAGCAGGCTCCTGTAAACAGACTGTTAACATGTGCAAAGCCGACTGTCTGCTTTACACTGGAAGTGATTTGGGCAGCTGTAAAGCCACCTGATCACTTCCACAGGCCGGTAAATGTGTGCCCCCCCCCCCCCCCCCCCCCCCCGTCGCCTGCACCCCCCCCCAAACCCCTTTTCCTGCATTCCAGGCTCCTGTAAACCCAGGACTTGCATAGCAGGGGTCGGCAGGTAGAGGGGAAAGAGACCAGCTAACATCTGTTTGGTACTCTCCTTCCCGTTGAATAATACCAGATGTGCTGAGGATTTCATCACTTCCAGCTTCTGGACTGTCTTTCCCCACCTAGAGAGGTCAATTGGCTGCAGAGGTGACATTAGGGGTCCATTAGACCCCTATGTGTCTCCTTAAAGAGCACCTGTCATCAGTACAGTGCTATTATATCGGAGCCTTGAAAAAGAAAAAAAAAAGGGTCTGAAAAAAGTTACATAAAATAAATGTAAAAACACCCAAAGAAAAAAACCCATGTAAAGTCCCCCGCCCCAGCGTACATGCACATACTAAACAGAAACATGCGTAGGGTGCACCTACATCTGAAAACGAAGCCATGCATGCCACGCGTGTTAGGTATCACTGTGTATGCCAGACATAGCAACAATTCTAGGGGTGGTTAACTAAACTGATGGCCTGTACAGGCTTTTAAAACCTCGCCTATGGACAATTTGGGGGTACCGTAGTTTTTCACCATTTCACGAGCGCACACTATTTTTAAGCTTGGCATGTTGGATATCTATTTGCTCGGTAAAACCTCATCTTTTATATCAAACAATTGGGTATTAGATTTTATTTTTGTGCACTAAAATGAACTTAAATATATATTTTACTGAAATATGAGGTTTGATAAACAGTTGCACTAATATAATGCAAAATACAACATTTTGTAACTGCCACCATTTTATTCTACCGGGTCTCTGCTTTCAGAAAATATATAACTCTGGGAGGGGGGATTTAAGCACTTCTCAGGTCTAAAATGTGGATTTTAGCATGTATGAAAAAACCCCACCACAAAAAAATGGCCCTGGCAGGGGAAGGGTTAAATACGGACGATTACGGTATATATTACAGTGCAGATTATATATTATCACACCGCACAGCTTATAAAATATGTATTTCCGCTGTCCTGTGCTAGGAAACAAACACTATAAATAAAACATCTTTTCATAGTAATCTAGCTCCACCTGCTGGAATACAAAAAGGCTACCAAAGGAAAATTGACAATTAATAATTTAAAACAGAAATGACTGTGGCGAAGTGGCAATGCATTCTAAAAATGTTGCAGTGATCTACACCAAAGCTAGTCACATAATAATTCACACCTTTATTAAAAAACATTGACGCCATCTGCCCCATTTCCACTCGCTCCACAATTTCGAAAGAGTCGGATAAACCACGGCGCTCTGAAAGATATTAAAACTAAATGAATAAAAAAATAATGTGCATCGGTGATATTTTTAAAATATAAAAGAAAATCTTTAAAAAAAAAAGAAGAAGAAAAGAGGTTATGGAAATATGGAAATTCACCCCAGCTCTTGATACAAGAGACATAAATACTCACGCACAGAAAGGATAGGTCGGACTTCTGAGCTGTCATACCCATCTGGAGACAGAGATTCATTATCAGAATTTTCAGATGAATCCAATTCCTACAGAAGAGGACACAAGTCTAATGTCAAACCAGCAGCATCGGGACAATACATAAATTAGGGGCTGTCTGCATAAAGAAGTCATCGTCAGAATCTGTTTTAATCCCATGGGGACGGTTTGCCATGAACGCTACTAAAATATATATTTAGAGCTGTTCTACAAAAAATAAAAGCAGTATTTAAAGAGAATGTAAAGTTGAGGGTTTAAATAACCCTTTAAATCACGTAGCTATTAAATATGACATATTAAAATGTATGTAGAGCCAATATTTGTTTAGCTTGGGGCAGAGTAGATAAGGATTAGAACCCTTGTCAAATTTCCACTGCTGTCTGTGTCCCCATTGTGTAAATGCATCCACTCTATTTGTGCTTGTGACCCCACTCATTGAGGCAGAAAGTGACTGGAAATCCAAAATGATAGAGTTGTCGTCAAAACAAGAGGTGAGTGGAAATGTTCCAATAGAGACAGCCATTATGGTGAGAACTGTGCAAGAGGGATTTCCCCTCACTTTGCTAAGATTTGCTCTCCCTCCCTGTTGCGTCTCTGGGGCAGGAATGTAAATGAAACCTTAACTGGACGGGATAGCAAAAAATAAATAAAAATGATATGGGATTAAGCCATCCCTACTACTAATCCTCTAGTTCCTTCTTACATCTTATTCAAAGAAATCCGATTACAGAGCTCAATAGCTCAAGCTGAAATGTACACACACACAGCAGAGGCTCATGCCTCTCATGCATATTTGGATGAATTCATTTTTTTTTTCTTTTAAGACCTGCTGGACAAACAGGTATGAAAAAAAGACAATAATAATAATACACCAAACATTCCCTGGAGGAGCTGGAGCAGTAGAGGGGTCACAACTGAAGCCTCTGAATGTCAAGAGGCTACTTACCGATGTTACACAGGAAATTATACACCTACCCTGCATCTGGGGCCAAATACGGGTCACCTACCAAGAACAGGGAACTCACCTCCTCCTTCTCCCATCTCTTCCAGCGCAGTCGAGCATTAGCTGCAGCCATGGCTTCTATTACAAATGTTGTGGTCATATAACTAGAAATGAAGAAAATGCACACAGTGCTGAAACAGCTTGCATATAAGAGATACAACAACAACAAACAACTGTAGATGAGTGATGTACTAATCTATGTTCCTAGCTACGTATGGAGCAGCTTATGAACCAGAGCATTTTTCTTGTTTCAGGTCTTGTGCCAAATGTTTTCCTTTGTGGTCATTCCCGATATTTTGTATTGTCAAGGCAGATCGAGCTATAAAGATGAAATCCAGAAACAAGCTAACTTTCCTGTCACAGCTCCCGCTCCTCATACATAACCAGAACAACATAACCAGAACACCACAAAACTTTTTAAATGTATATTTTAATTTCTCTGAAACCTAACTTTACATTGTCTGTGACATTACTGCCAAGATTTCTATTATAGTCCCAAACATGTGAAAACGAGGAGCTGGATTTGAACTTTTGGTGAGTCAGTCAGATTATAACAGGACACAGTGGCTCTGGTAAGGTTGCCCTCCACACAGCAGGACACTCCCTACAACCGGTAAACACAAAGCAGCCAAAGTGTTTGAGGTCCAAAAAAATTCTTCCCCGTCTTCAAGGTCTTAGTTGGAGGATACAAGATGACAGTAGTCACTTCTGTCCCCCTTTCTTGAACCAACCTGACCCCCCCCCCCCCCCGCACCACCCCAG
>NW_017307482.1:0-25100 GCF_000935625.1 Nanorana parkeri | reverse complement strand
CACAGCTGCATCATTAACTCTAGCCAATGGCCAAGACATCTGAAAGCAAGCCCTGGCTATTGTGGCACAGTAGACAGCCTAATGGAAGACTATGGGGTACCACTGTGCAAGTGCAGTTGGCACACTAAAGAAGAGCCTTGTTGGATGTAAATAAACACGAGAGGCTAAAACTATAGGTTGTGCAGAGCCTGAGTTAGGTCAGAGAACTGGGATAAATAAGATAGGTGCACTTTGTTTTTAAATCCACTTCACCTTTAACATGTATGCAATCTGTTAAACAGCAGAAGGCTAATTTCATGACCTGTAGATATCTGTCAGTGTAAATGTTTTTATTCATGTTTTTATTCATTTTAATGATAAACTTCATATAAACAATATTATTTTGTTCACTCACCTCATAAATGCCAAGAAGATAATAAGGATGAGGCTCACCATCCAGCCTGCCTTGGCAAATGCCTTTGGCATGGTAAGTGCACCTGTGCCCACAATCAAATTGAACATGTACACAAGACCAACCTATATAGGGAAAGAAACAAACATATCAAAATATAGTTTGATAAAAAATAAATTCTCATCAGCATTTAAAGCAATAAAGTCAAAAGGTTTTTTAAGCCATTTCAAATACCAATTATCTAATGTACAATGGATGGTGCTCCTTGATATTTAAAAATTGTAGTTTCCTGGAGAATCAGCTGGTCTCCTGAGCACCGGCCCCGATATCCTGTTTTAGGGTGGCTCCTTTTCGTTGCAGGGTCCTATGAAACCACCCGTGTGTGCTAATAAGCTGTGTGCGTCTCCACAAACACAGCAAGGCAAGCCAGTGTCCTCCTCCCTGCTCCCCCTCTACAAGCTAGTAAGTAAACAGCTGCTGTACAATGCTAAACACTGCGCTCTCTTGTGAACTTGTACTGGATTGGAAGTTTAGGAAAGCAGAGCTGAGAGAGTAGGAGCCAGCCATTTAGAAACATACTTTGCTGGGCAATGTATATTGATCTGGATTAATTATTGATAAACGTTTGAGAGTTTATTATTACTTTAAAATTGGTTTTCCAGCTATTTCAAACATTTCAAATAAATGTCCTACCTTAGAGCAGGCACCATTAGGTTAGCCATAAAAGCCTTTTATGTGAACATCTCCAATCCAAGAACAGAACCGACCCCATCGACCCACTGATCCCTTGTCCAAGGAGAGCAACCTTATTGGTCACCATTCTGTCACACTAATGGGAGCATATTAGATGGGCAGTGTGTATGGCAAACATTTAAATTGCTCGCTACATGAAAGGCAATCTTATAAAACTTACCTGCTGTGATCAGCACTACCTCAAACCAAGGGAGAGAGATGTTCAGATAAATAAGGACAGGGCTTCAGCTATGATCTCTCGTAATGCGGTCAAAATACTGACCATACTGAGCAATACTACCAAAAACTGGCATGGGTATCAGGAAGCAGTCTAAAGCTGGCCATACACAAATAGATTTCTGAACGAACTTTGCTACAAAAGAACTTTCTTTCGACTTTCTATTAGTTGATGGGATAAAATAGATGATCGATTTCAAAATAGAAATGAAAAAAAAAAAAAAACAGTCAAAAGGAGAAGGATGGAACATTTTTCTCAAACGCGATTTTAACAATGGATTTGGTTTTTGTTCGGGAAAGGGCATGTAGAATGCTGGCGAGTCTTCTTTATATGCCCAAATACAGTAATAGTTTGTTTTTCAGTCTTACACTATTCAGCTTGGACGCTGAATAGAAATGCACCTAATTCCTAGTCACCTAAATTAATCTAGTGTGCAAATCAATACAGAGTTACAGTCTGGTGTACGTTACACTGCTGCTAGATACTGTCACACACATTTTCTTTGTTCAACCTGCGGGCTGAACTAAGAAAATATAACACATTCCTCCATCAATCGTTATAATATTGGCCGAAAATTGCACTTTTGGCTAAATGCTGAAAGTGCCATTTTCTGCCGATACAGCGGTGCATCCCTGCTTTCTTTCCTCCCCGCTGGGCGCTGCGGGGGGAGAGTGCTGTGAGCGGCCGCCATTTGTACAGCATTCCTGCCATCAGATGGAGCCGAGGAGCATAGGAAATTCCTAAGCTCCTCGGCTCCATCTAGTAGCAGAAATGCCATGCGAATGCCATTTGCCCAGCCATAGGGAAGTTTAATAAATCATCCCTGAATTGTGTGATTTAATAGAACTCAGCAGCAGAGGGACTGAACTCCCAGAGAGGTAGTACATTTGAAAGAAAATCATACCAGATGACAATCCACCAATCAATTGGTTAAATGTGGCTCTTTGGTATCATTCACTCATAACGATAGAAGATAATGTGCTTAGTACAGATATTATGCAATTGTTACGCCCAAATGTCTGGAAGCAGTTGTGCAAGAACTATGAAGTGACAAATGTGTAAGTGACATGAATGGAAGTTGTCGGTGTTTCAGTCAGTGATTCATGTGATCACAAGACAACGCACATTTCCTGAAACATAGCTTTCTATATAAAAAAAAAATGTATAGGAAAGACTGATGGCCTTAACTAGCGGATATTTAATCACATGGGTGTCTGCAAGCAATGCGCAAAGGTTATACGTAAGGCAAAACAATATGCAGTCTTCGAAATTACAATACAACAGGAACAAGGGAAATCCTGCTTTGGTTTGCATTTTACAAACTGTGAACGCGTGAAGGCAATAAAAAAAGTGCTTCTGTAATGAAACATTTGCTGTAGTCAGCCATTTTACCTGACCACTGGACTCAATACTGGAACTATCTGGCGTCTTGACGAATCTTTTCACGTGGTGCAAGCATCTATGCTACCGGTTTCTCTATTGCACCATACTAGTAATATATTTTAATTATAAAACCCCAGATATCAATTGGCAGAATATGTCAGGTCTTTAATCAAATCACTGTTTTCCCCAACTATTATACTAAAAACAACAGTTCAGATGCACACTGTATATTTGAGGCATCAAATGTAAAGATAGGCATTGCCATGCAACAAATAGGAGGTCCCAGGTTCATATTCCAGACAAATAACGTTGATGTTAAAGGCTTAGTCCACCTAAAACCAAGAATTCAGGTATGACCTGTAGAGTTAATACATATGAGAATTTCTTACATCTCTTGGGGAACCACACTAGAAAGATCTCTTGATTGAGGTCCTAGGTTTGCAGACATGCTGTGGTCATTATGAGGGCTTTCTAGTAACCGTGTATTTGGTATTTGGGATCGATCACAGACAGTAGCACAATACTAGAACCCAGTCACACTGAAGATCATAGAAGGGAGTACTGCATCTTTTTTGTGCGATTTCGTGCAATTTTATTATTTATTTTTAAAGAAGAGCCACCAAGTGATTGGTTGCCAATTGGTTCCTGTTCATAGAGCGCTGGGGCTACAGAAAAAGAGATTGAAGACTCGATCCTCAATCTCTTTTTCTATTTGAAAAGGGAAATATCAGGGGTCTGTTTTTCCCCCCCCAAACCCCCCAACAATAAAAGTTAAAAAAAAATATATAATAATAAAAATCATTTAAAAAAAAAAATGTAAAAAAAAGGATGGGGGGGGAGTAATTTTGTTTTTCGGCCTGACAAATTTTGAAATTTTGGTTTTGGCCTAAAAAAAAATAATTTTCCTGCATCCCTAGTTGAAGGATCTATTACTGGTTTAACCTCAAATTTCAGACAGATGGCCTCATACATACCAAGCATACTCTAATGTAATGCAGAAGTCATAATTAACTCAATGACTGCAGCAAGGTAACCCCAAACCATAACATTTTCACCACCAGGCTTCACAGCTGGTATGGGCCTGTTCTCCTGAAATGTGGTCTTCAGATTGCACCAAACATGTCTATGGTTACTGCGGCCCAAAAAAACAAAAAAAACTTTGATTCAACAGCCCACAGCACATTGTTCCAGGGGGCCTTGTCTATGCTTGACACCATAATAAGGATCCTGGATATAAGCATACAAGTGGACAGTAATGTGGCCTGGCAAGTGGGTTCAACTTCTGGGTTGGGGGCAAAGTAGCTTTTGTTTTAACCCTACATAAAGCACATGCAATGTAGCATTGGGACTATTTGCACACATCCAGCTGCCCTATAAAATATTCACATCTTACGTTAAAGTGACACTAAACATTAAATCTTAAAGATGCATTCAAGTAGCTTAACAATTAACACAAATGTAGCTTATTTGTGTATCACTTGGCTGTAGAGCCTCACATCATCTCTGAATTGGTGCCGACACTGTCCTTCCTTCTGGAGGGTGGCTACTTTTGTTCCACATGGTCCCTGTGTGTGTTGTAGAGTAGCCACCACTCCAGGCTCGCTCCTGTGATGGACTACGACCTCACATTTAGTTTACCAATTTGTACTGAAATTGTAGTCTGCAATGGGAGCGAGCATGGAGCCGTAGTTACTCTAAAGTTGATCAAATTGTTAACTAGTAAAAAGTTGTAATAATGGTAGATTATTTTTCCATGCTGTAAACTGTATGCAGACCCGAACAATGAACTTCTCTTATTAGCTCCATTTTGGTATGTTAAATATTCCATTCAAAGGGTTTTATCATCTCTGTTCAATAGTTGTAAAAAAAATAAATCACTGTCCTGTGCACACTTCATCTGTCATATCAGTCCAGTTAGCCTTCCTAGTTCTTATTGTGAGCTACAGAACAAATTTTGTGGAGATGAAGACAGTGAGATTCAGTAGTTCAGAGAAAGACAACTGGGCAGTTTACAACAAACAACATTTAGGAACGGAGAGCATTTCTGGCATATCAACAGGATTTCTTCTGTATTTTTAGGGCAAGTTCACACCATCTTCTGTGTTCGAGCTGGGCTGGCCTTTTTTTGAGCAAAACCCGAAGACAAGACAGGGTAATTTGCCTGGTCATGGATGGGCTTGATTCACACCACTGTGTTTCGATGGTGTGCGTTCAAAAAAAAAAAAAAAGAGACCATAGAACTGAATGAAATGTCATTTGTGCCAGTTCAATAAATATCTTTACAAAATTCAAGGCAACTGGACTGGCTGTATTTTTTTTTTGAAGATGTTTCATTGGTCATCCAACCAGCTTTCTCAATTCAGAATGACTTGTACAAAAATTTTCTGGGAATAAATATGGTGAATGTTGCTCCAATCCACATAATCTGTTAGTCACAACCATGTGTTGATTGCATTTGCATAATTAGAGTTATGGGGTGTTAATAACCTGCCCAGAGAGAGGTGTTAAAACAGCATTTTATGTGGCAGAGTCATTACAAGTCATTCTGAATTAAGAAAGCTGGTTGGATGGCCAGTGAAACGTCTTCAAGAAAAATACAGAAAGTCTAGTTGCCTTGACTTATTTTTTACAGATATACCATGTGACCTGGATGAATGAGAACCTTCACAGACAGACATACAGTTCAATAAATTTCTACATAAAAAAAAAAAAGGAAACAGTCTAATGCGGCTCAGTTGAGCGCATTGGCACTATCCGTGGACGCGCACACCAGCAGCTGTGCAGCGGAGCGTGGCTGCTGGTGTGAATGTACCCTGAATAGATACACTTTAACACATGTGAACTGGAAACAAAAATGCTAAAAACACGGATAGCTTGCCAATTTCCAGTTTCATGTGATAAAGCCTAAACTCTCATAAAAAGTCAGATTAAAAATAGGGAAAGGTTATAAATGAAAACATTACTTACAAATGGAGAGTAGAGCTCCCCTGTATCAGTTATGTCACCTGCCATGGCTCGGATGGGATGTGGGCTGAAGAAAGGGAAAAGGGGCAAGGGGACCTAGAAAAGAACCATCAACAGCATTTAAAAATTGCAATGTAAAGTCACTTTAATTATTGATTGAAATACTAACTAAACAGAAACATACAAATAAGTATTAAGACATTGGTACTCTTAACATAATAAGCAGCATGGCCTAACGCATAGATAATAATGGCCTAGCACATAGAGAATGCAGCTGTCAAACATAAATCGTATGCATCTAAATATTTACCCAACGATGCTAATGCAGAAAAGCTCACATACATTGCGTACACACAAAATGCACAAGGTTATGATTTCTGTCAATTGGAGAGCTCCACCTCTGACTCAGCTGGGGGCATGTCAGACCTCTGCAGAGAGATGACTGCTTCCCACAGAGAGCAAGGGATCTTTTCCGCAGCATGGTGGCAGGGGACAGGCATTTCTAGTCAGGTTGTAGTTGCTTCCTAAAGAAAACTGTAAAATTTTGTTCACCTGTTGCTTTTATGCACCTGGATTTAACCTCATTCAACCTGGAAGGTCATGTGGGGCTTTAACACGTATTGATAGGACTGTTTAGTATTTCAGATCATATGTACATAAAGGAAAGACTGTAGTTTTCATTTACCGCCACTGTAATAATGGCCTCCAAGATTATTCACTTCCTCTGATATGTAATTATAACAATGACGTGCAGAAGTCTGTTTACGGTGTTAAAATTAAACTAAAAACAATACACATAATTACCAGAGCCGAATCCTACTTGGCTGTGATTTAAGTATTGCTTCAGGTGATGAATAATCCCAGAACTATCTTAATATCTATAGTTGGCAGAAGCGCTGGCAAAAAGACAGCGGTAAATCCGGTAATTGATTGGACAATGGCTCCCATAAGATCTCCGTATTAAAACTGTGACCTGCTTTGTAAAGAGCTTCTAATAATACACAGTAATTAGGAGTGCACAAACGTAGATTATGTACCTTGAAATATTTTACAATTATGTCACAGATTCCATAGACTGGTGTATACGACAAATGTGAGCATTTCTAAAAAGCGATTCCCTACATGGGTAGTAAAAATGAATATATAATTGAATAAAATACCAGGTATAAAATATCCAGACAGCACAGGGGTGCACGATCCAAGTGTTTGCTTTCAAAGAGGTAGAAGGCAACATTTAAACACATCAAAAGTGGTTTCAGTTAACCCTTTCCCTGCCAGCACTATATGCCTTACAGCACTGGCTTCAGGCTCCTGAAAACAGACTCTGTAAAGCTGTCAGCTTTAAACTGGAAGTGATTCTGGTGGCTGAGTTGCCGCCAGATCGCTTCCAGGAGCCGGTAAAGTGGTCACCCCCTGCCCAACATCCCACCTCTTGGGCTCCGCTGCCCCTCCTACAGAGCTGTGACTGGCATCATGGGTGTGGACCGGAAGCAGGGACAGATACCAGTGAACATCCGTTCGCTGATCTCCCTACTGAATAGAGCCGGAAGCGACGCTGACTGCATCACTTCCGGCTCCTCAGCTGTCATTGCCGGCCAGAGAAGAAGCTATTCAAGCATGATCCGCGCTTGAAGTGTAAAAGTGGCATTAGGGGGTCTAATAGACCCCTAATGTCACCTTAAAGAGAACCTGTCACCACAAATATGTGAGCCCCCTTATGTAATAGCAATGAAGTTAGTTTAAAAAAAAAAAAAAGATATATTTAAAAATACAAAAAAATTAAACAATTGTAAAGTCTCCGTCCTCCGAGAACTTGCGCATAATATCATAAACATGCTTCAGGTGCGCCAATATATGAAAATGACAATTGCAACACAAATGTTAGGTATCATCGCATGTGCCAGAGTTAGAGCAATAATTCTAGGGCTGCAATTCACTGCTAACTATAAATGGATGACATGTACCGGCTTTTAACACGTCACCTATGGACAATTTGGGGTACCTTATTTTGCCATTATTTCATGGATGCACGCAATTTTCAGGCTTGGCATGTTGGATATCCATTTACTTGGCATACCCTCATCTTTTATCAAAAAAATCAGGTATGAGATTGTGTTTTTGTACAATAAAATTAACTTAATATATTATTATTATATTTATTATTATTTTGGGTTTGATAGAGAGTTGCGCTATATCATGCAGTGTAACAATTTGCAACTGCCTCTATTTTATTTGACAGGGTCTCTGCTTTCAGAAAACATATAATTCTCTGGGAGTTTTCAGGCCTAAAAACTCCCCAAAGTGCATAAAGGTGCCAATACACTGTACGATTATCGTATGAGAATCACGGGAAATTCCGCAATCGTATGATAAATCGCAAAGTGTATGGAAGGCATGCGACTGTTTCTACTGTACGGTCGCACGTCTTCCGTCGAACAAGCAGGCTGGAAAGCCCGCAGAGAATCGTACGATCCTCGGCGGGTTTGTGGCCTGCTTGTTCGACAACTGCCGAACGGGCCGGTGTACGCACGCGCACACTGCCCATTCGGCATTGCAGTCATCGGAAGCCCGCCCCTCAGGGGGGCGGGCTTGCGATGATCGCAAGTACGATCTGCCTGTTCAAGTAGGGCAGATCATACGTTTTTTTTTATTACTTTACAAGTGTAAAGTGTATGGCCACGTTTACCGTAAAGCAATGCCGTAAATCCGGCCTAAACTGAGCAAGAAACCGAAAAAAAACTCCCAACACACGTATGCAGTTTCATTTACATTCTTATCTACGTGCTTACTTTCCAAAAAGGCATTCAAAACTTGAAATAGCTGCGTCAGCAAAGAGTGTGACAAAATGTCTTTATTGCGAAATAACATAGTGCTGTCTATATGGCACTTGGTCATCATCTGTAGACTACTGTACAGAAAAAACCCCCATTCATGTGTAGTATAGACAAAATATTACCATGAAATAGAATATTACTGTCAGAATAGAACAGAGGTAAAGGGGATTTGTCCATCTACACAGTTCAGTGTGGAGGAATCTGTACAATTTTTTTTTTGTATCAGCCAGTGGGTTGAACGAAAAAAACCAAAACCCTTGTACACCGTAGCAAATCTCATAAAGCAAATAAAAAAAAAAAAAAAAAAGTATTTGACCGCCCTGACGGAGCCAAATCCTTCTATATATGTGTCCCATACGCTCCCCATTCCAGACACTGCAGCTCACAGTGGGAGGGTTTCAGAAACAGAGGCAGAAAGGACAATCCAGAAAACAGTGGACAGGACTAGGTGTGGTCAGGTGATGACTGACATGCTACAGGCCTGCGAGTCAGCAGTGAGAATGCCGATAGGCACACCCCTGCAACATGTTTTCATCCCACTGTGGTGTAAGCAGGCACAGCCTACATGAAAGCGGCAACTCTGCTGAAATCAGGAGCAATGCAGCATTGTTGTCACACCATCACAGGAAGCGGCATTATGTGGACTTCACTGGCAAACTCAACAGATATTTGTGTGACTTTGCATTGGGACTAAGAAAATACTTTAATTGCAGCAGCACAAATATTTTGTTTTAATGCAAGGTCATAGTTCTACCTTAAATAATTAAAATCATTAGGCGTTATTCACACCATGTCTGTTGATCTGCATTCCCCACTAGGGATGCACTGATATTTTTTTTCCGGTACTCACCAATACCGAAAGTCCCATCAAGGAAGCCAGGCGGCGTGTAATGACTCTCCACTCAGCTTCCCGATTAGCAAGGAGGCCGTCCCCATGCTTCCCGTCACTATGTGACGAGTAAGCATGGAGCCGGCTTTCTGGCCAATCAGGAGGCCGGGCGCCGTGTAATGACGCGTCACCTGACTTCCTGATTGGCTAAGAAGCCGGCTCCATGCTTCCTCGTCATGAGGCGATGAGGGAGCATGAAGTCGGCTTCCCAGCCAATCAGAAAGCCGGGCGCAGTGGCACACAGAAAACAATTATTCACACTATACATGTGCTGTGGTGTGCAGAAAAGCTCAATGCATGTGGTGTGAACAAGCCCTAAATCCCAACCATTGGTGGTATGTCACAACTGATGTTATAAAATGTAAAAGAGAAAACAAATAGAATTTTTTTGTACTCAATGTAAAATCCTTTTCTCTGCGTTCATTAAAGGACACAGTGGAGATCTTGACCCTTGAAGATCTAAATATCTTTGAGGTGTCCTTTAATATACAGAACTGGAAATTATATTTCTGTGAACTCGATGAACATGGCTGTTAATTGTGTCCTGCCGTACAACAGTCTGGATGCGAATGACATATTACATAAGACAAGACCACAGACTTTACTTGCTCACAGACTACAGGATTCAGCAATTATGACATATACACACACACCCATACCTGTCTGCACTGCTGGTAGAAAAGCTAATGATTCCTTTTAGATGCAATACAACTATAACTCCCAGGGGCTTTGTGACACAAGAGTTTCGGGTTATGTCCGGGACCATACTACAGCACAGAGTGCCAGATCTGCTTTGTGATCAGAGATAAAGAGCAGACACTCCCAAACTCAGTGTTAGTGATCAGCAGAGAAGCAGGAACTAGAGATGCTGAATTTTACTTCAATACAGGGACATCTATAGCTCCCTTTAAGGGCTGCTGCAGAGTAATCAGGGCCACTTGTCCTCATTGATTTAAATGGGGCACAACTGCGCAGCAATCGTGCGGGTCATGCACAATTGCAGACAGCGATTGCCACGCAGACCCATTGATTTAGATGGGGTTCATCCATGCGGCAATCGCAGAAAAAAAAGGTACGTGTTTTTTGTGATGCGCGACTGGAGTGACATTAGAAAATAATGGGACCTACAGCACAATCGTCAGTGATGGGCGACTCCGTGACAGCACGGCAATCCGTGCGGTATCGTGCACGATTACCCAGGTGTGAAACTGGCCTTAAAACAAAGTAATATCAGATGTACATTATATACATTTACAGATCATTCCTACCTTGAAATGCCTCAATAAAAAGGTATATTTCCACTTTGGCAGTCAAATTTTAAAAAAACAATACGCTTGTTATGTGTTCCCATTTACAAAGCACATCGAAAAATATTTCTTAACTTTGATTTGTTTCTTTGGTGCCGGCCTCTGGGCAGACGGGAACCTATGCTGAACAATTTCTATATGTACCGGCCCCCATTCAAAGACTGGGGACACACTGGGTATCCTCACATTAACATGCAATGCTTCGAGATCTTTAGGCTCCATTCACACCTAGGTATTTTGTCACTCAAAGGTAAGGGAAACAGAAGGCTCTAGACAAGGAATCCCATTTGTTTCTATGGCCTCTGTTCACACCTGAGCATTTTGTCCAAAGCAGAAGAACGCCTGTTGCTGGAAAAAGTACACAAGCTACTTTTGGCCAACTACATGGCTTTTTGGTCCCATAAACGTCAATGGGAAACTTCATGCCACAAAACGCGCAGGTGTGAACAAGGGCCATAGAAATGAATGTGATTCCTTGTCTTGGACGTTTTGTCACGCTTAGCTTTGAGTGACAAAACACCTATGTGCGAACGGAGACGTAAAGTGACAATTAACGCAAGAATTAAACCTTAAACATACATTCAAGGACCTTAACTATCAACACAAATGTAAGAACTTATCTCAAATGATGCCTCTTGATCCGATCATCATCTTCTTTCCAGGAGTCTCTCCAGTGCTGGACCGGTATCTGATCCAGCGCTAGCTCCTAGTGTCCCTCGATGTCTGTCCGACGTGCACCCTCACGGCTGCGTGCATTCACTTCCACTGTGTCTCTCCTCTTCTCCCCACCAATGATCTCCATTGCACGTGTGCCCGCACACATCCTCCCGCTCGGCTCTTCTAGAAGCAGATTTCTACACCCGGGAGCGAGCAGCGGAGACACAGGTAAGTTTTTACCCATCGGGTAACTTTGTTATTTTTAAAAATGTTTTTGCAAATATCTACTCCTTGCTAGCAGTAAATATCTGTAACACTCCTTTGAAGCAGAAAAAATCCTAACACCCCCCCCCCCCCAAAAAAAAGACTTAAATTGTACTTTAATTCGTGAGTTTAGTGTCACTTTAACCCTGTCTGTACTGTGCTGGCAGATTTCAATTCATTTCATAACTAGATTTGAGCACGGTCTGTCCTAACAAAGGGTTAAAAACTTAGAGGCATTGTATGTAAATGAGAGGAAGTTCAGTCTGTCCCTCAACTTTTACACTTCTCAGAGTAGCCTGGAGTCTGCACAAATCCATGCAATTAATGCATGCTATCATGCAACACAGCTAACCTGCATTACAGCCTGGCAGATGTGCTGCATTGCCATTCATTTGAACACCACACCAACGCACCTCCCTGCCACACAGTGCTGAACAGCGGCGTAACACGCGCTACCGCAATACTGTGTGTTGTAAAAAATGCACTACTTTATTTCCACCACATCGCACGGTATAAATGAATGGCAAGGCAATTAAAAAAAGAATGGCAATGCAACTGGTAGGTACACATGGTAGGTACTTTGCACGATAGCATGCGCTTAACGCAATGCAGAGGTGAGCGGGCCCTTAAAGGGCGCACATTAACGCTTGTTGCGTTAACTCAACTTGTTTAAATGAATAGACGGCCAACTTAACAAAACATCAGGAAAAAACAAATATTTTTTCCAATGCAGCACATCACGATGCATGGTAGTGCTTTACCTGCGTTCTGGCGTGCTGTAACACATGTGCGTCAGATCTGCATTACCCATTGCAATGTAAATTGTGATCTGATCCTCCCTAGACGAGCCGTCAGGGTTCTGTTGCTTTGTCCCCTCTGGATATGGGGAACCCACACACAGGTATTAGAAAATTATGACATGTTTAGGAAAAATGGAAGAAGGTTTAGCTATTAATAAATCTTTGTAGAACTACAAATTCCAGGCTGATCATCAGCAAAATCTAAGAACAATCCTGAGGTGATAGAATAACACTCAGGGGATACAAAGGTCCCTTAATAGGTGTCATTCACAGATCACTACTACAGACTACTCATGCCAGTACACCAGCACCCCCCTTTTTCCTGTCTCAGTCACCATCACACACATATGTACATACACAGCTCCACAGCCCGTTCCACCCGCCCCGCTCCCCATCCGCCGTTGCCCCTAGTTACCGGTGCCCTAGGTGTGTTCCGGGTATCTCAGAAGCATTCGTGGCCACCAACAAAATCACGTGCGAGGCTAGCCAATCAGCGTTAAGAACGTCATCGTCCGGCCGGATCCTGCGCTTTCCGGTTATTTTTTTCCGGGTGTGGGCGGAACTTAGAGCAGAGGAAGCTGCGAAGAGGGCGTGGCTGGCGCAGACTTGGTGTTACGTGATAGGGTAAGATCTGTGCCTGCACGTGGTTATGTATTGGTATTAGGGGTGCTGGGCTTTTTTAGGACGACTTCTGCTGCAACTTAGAACTTCGTCTTATACACTTTGTGTTTATTACAAGGCAGTGTACCTGCTTGCTGCCTATAGAGGAGGGTGGGGGGTGCATTGCATAGTGCTGGGGTAGGTTGGACAAGAAGTACTTTGGCTTTATTTAGCTCCCCTTGACTCTAGGGCTGCCACCTTTTCTTCAAGTGAAACCCATACATTCTGAGTGCTGCAATTTTTTTTTTATTATAAAGAGAAGAGAGCGAGGAGAGGCAGCCAGGGGAGGGAGTAAGGGGACCAGCTATAGAGGACTACAAATCCCAGCAATACAAAATAATATGAAGCTACATACTCTGATGTTCTTGGTTGGCACCCTGATGTTTCAGGTGTGCTGTGCGGGCTCTCAGGGGGGCTGTGCGACTCTCGGGGGCTGTGCGACTCTCAGGCTGTCTGGCTATGGTATCTCACCAGGGGTCCACAGGCAGGCAGCACGGTGTCGGGGAGCCAGAGGAGGAAGTGCAATCACAGATGCGGCTACCAAGGTCCTCAGCAAGCGCGATCTCGGGCAGCCGCATCTGCCTGAAACCCGGGTCTTTCTGAGCTCCGGGCACCTGTAAACAGGCATATGCTGCCTGCAGCTCAGAGGAAGATCCAGTTTCAGGCAGATGAAGCTGCCCGAGATCGCGCTTGCCGAGGACCCCTGGTTTCGGCACTGAGTGTCTGGGTGCCTGCTGGCTGGACATCTGGACACAAGACTCCAAAACCGGACTGTCCGGGTGGCCAACCTACTTGACCCCTGACCATCAGGAGGAGGGTTGAAGACGGTTGGCCCCAAATGACTGGCCGCCTGGCTTCCTGATTGGTCAAGAAGCCAGGCAGCCTCAGCAAGCGAAGCCAATGTTCTTTCCCTAGATCTGCCACACGACTTCCCGATAATCTGGGCACTAGGCATCGGTACTCAGTATCAGCGAGTTCTGGAAAAAAAAATATCGGTACTCGTACTTGATACCGAAAATCTGGTATCAGTGCATCCCTAGTTTTAACCAATTGAGAACACAAAGTCCTCAATCTCTTTTTCTGTATCCCCTGTTATCAATGAACAGTAATCGTTTATGAGTGTTCCTGTTCATTGATAACTTGAGTACATTGTTTACTATAACCACAATTATGAATGAACAGGAGGTGATGTAGATCACTCCCATTCATTCATGATTGAGGATACAGTAACCATACCATATCCTCAATTATGTACAAATACTCAGTGATCGCTGAGTGTGTGTACCTCGCTCTTCTCTCTGACACGCTGTCACAGGAGGCTGAGCAAGCAGTGCACGGAGGAAAGCCCAGCCTCCTGTGACAGCGTGGGCTGTCTCCACCCCCACACCGATCTGCCGGACTGTGATAAGAGGCTGAGCGGTGTGGGAGGAGAGACACCGGCCGCTCACGGCGGTCTCCTCCTGCAGCGCTCGGCCGGCTGTCACTTTCTCTCCTCCCTGCTGGGACAAAGAGCAGCGCCCAGCGGGGAAGAAAGAAATCACGGCTGCGCCGACAAAATGGCACTTTCGGGATTTAGCCAAAAGTGCCACTTTCGCCCGGCGCCCCCCTTCAGCTTTACGCCCGGGGCCAGCGCACCGGCTGCCCCCCTGGTTGTTACGCCACTGTTGTGATGTACTTTAACTGTTTTTTTTGTTATCATTATCCTATAGAACATGTAAAACACAACTAAGAACTTCTCTTTTCTTCCCTTTTACCTTGTTAAATTGACCATTGAAAACATTTTCTTATATATGTTTTCTAAGTGCAAAAATTAACTTGATTCTGCTGGAAAACCAATGTTAGACTGTTACCTAAAGCAGTCTTATCTTCCTGCCCAAGACACCTTTGTGAGCTACAGAATACTTTCCGCCCTGTTTAGAACTACAGAATATTTATCCCTCCTCTAATCTTCCTAACAGACTTCCTGTCCTAGGGTGACACAGATCCTATATAGGTACATTAAGGAGAGAGAATGCTGTTACCTGTTTTCTTGTGACAAGAATTTTGTTACTGGCAGGCTCACCTGGTGTAAGTAAAGGAGAAAAAAAAACATAGGTCTGGTAAGCTGTAATCATGTATTCATCTATGTGCCACCCTATCTTAGTTTTTAAAGGGTAAAGCGCCGGAAGTCTTGACGCTTGGGTTATGCTGCTGCCTATAGGAGATTGGATGCTGGCAAACAAAAAAAGACCAGAAACTGTATGGCAGCCCAGGATAACCCCTCTCACTTCCAGACTGCCTCACTTTTTTTTGTAGTGTCCTAGGAAGACAGACATCCTTTCATCACCTGTTTTTGTTCAAAGACTAAGCTAATATTATTTAGCACTTTTCTTCAATTTGTTTCTTCAATCAAGACTTTTGTCTACATTGCTCCTGGAATTGCCCCTCCAATTGCAGTTATCCAGCTCAGTCGTCTTCACACTGGCTTTTGAAGTATCACATCTAGAAGCTCCAGGGCTGGACTTTGCAAGAATAACCTGGAAGTGACCTTCAGGCTTTGGGTGTGCTAGCTATGGAAGGCTCTCCAGGTCCAGAGCCATTGGCATTGCCTCAGTGCTGGCCCTGTTTCCAAAGACCTACTTAGTAAGCCAGTCAGGTGAAGCACCAGAAGCTACCTGATTTAGGCTGCTGGGCGCACTGTGGGTCTGAGCACTGACATCATCCACTGGATGGAGTATCATACACATGCTCCATGCTCTTTCTCACCATACAGCATCACGGAAGTATTATCCTGCTACTCCTCCTTTTTACAAACAACCACATTAAATAATCTTCATTCTGTTCCTGTTGCCTGTGTACAGTTACTTTGGTCAGCTCCAGTCATCCAACCCTCACCTTCTACCAGCTGTCTGGGTTTCAGGACTATTTGAGATCTTGCCTCTTAGGATAAATCTATATGTTGTCTTGCCACAATGTGGTCGCAACATGTCTAATTCCTGACATTGGAGGAAGGGGGCACTCCTGCTGTATTGGGTGCTCCCAGCTCACAGTGTGCTAACAGCTCCAAGGCTGCTTGTGAGTCTACTGATGGTGCCGCAGTCTGGAGTCCTTTTGCCCTCTGCTCTTGAAGGCTATCCAATTTTTGGAGTCCTCATTAGCTAAGTGAGATGTAGCTGTTGTATCCTTCAGCTGCAGTTTTGGTGGTATCCCTGGGTTAGAAATTGTAGTCTTGCTCCCTGACCCCCCCCTCATATTTACACCTCCAAACTTCCTGTGTCACCGCACCGATTAGCAGATCTTAATTGAACCTTCTTATGTCTGGATCTTTTCATTGCCCCATTTCCAATGACAGAATGGTTCCAGGGGTTTTACTCCAGTCTGTTCACTGGTCCCAAGACAAACGTGGGCATCCACACCATTATGGGTCTTAAGGCTCCAGGCTTCATTTGGGACAGAAATACTGCATGGGATCTACCAAATCTGTTATTACCTCCCTTCACCAGGGAGGCTTTCTGGCTTCTGTGGACATCAAAGATACTTGCATATCACTACCTTTGCAACCAATCAGGGATTCCTACCCTTTGCTGTGTCTCCCCTGCACTACCAGTTTGAACCCTGCTTTTCGGCCTCTTGTCTGCTCTCATGGCATCCCTGTGGTGGAATCCTGCTGAAGGAACAGTCAGCGCAGGCTCTGTTGGACAAAGTGGCTTTGACCTTCTAGACAATATAACAGTTCGGATACATCATAAACTTTCAGAAATCATTGCTGAAACCAACTTCTCATTGTGGAGTATCTGGGTCTAGTCCCGGACACAACTTAGGCCAGTGTTCCTTCGACAGGAGAAATGTCAGACACTGTGATCTAAGATTTGAACTGTCCAGTCCAGGAGCTATCTGACTCTGTGATATTACATGAGAATACCAATTTTATCTCTGTAGCATTGGACCTGTTTCTGCAGCATTGGACCAAATTGCTGGAGGGTCAGCCAATCCAGATTCAGTAGGACCATGCCACGACAATGGCATACATCATCCACCAGGGAGAAACCAGAGGTCTTGCAGAAGCAGGAAAGATAGGACAGATCTTTTCATGGGCGTAACTTGTTCCAGCCATGTCAGTCTTGTATATTACAGGCAATTCTAGATAATTGGCAAACTGATTACCTCAGCTGGCAGAGCTTGGCCCTGGGGGAGTGGTCTCTTAACCTGGAGGTGTTTCATGACCTGTGTCACTGGTGTGGAAAGTTGTATGTGGACCTCCTACCCCCAGATTCAACTACAGACTGGACAGGTTTGTTTCCAAGTACAGGAATCCTGTAGCGGAAAAACCTTATCTATATGTTTCCTCTTCTGAAACTTCTTCCTCGTCTGCTTCACAGGATTGAGATGGAGAGCGTTCTGGTGATGCTCATTGCTCCACACTGATCCAGGTGTAGTACTCCAATCTGGAAAGACTACTGGCAGATGCTCATTGGGCATTGCCAGATCATGCAGATTTTTTTGTCCTAAATAAGCATGGCTGCTTAAACCCAGGTTATGAGGGATAGGGGAATCTCTGAATCTGTGATTTCTAGGATGCTGAGAGCTAGGAAGTCTATTTACTGCCACGTCTATCATCAGATGTAAAATGCATGTTTTTCTTAGTGTAAGTTTTGGGGCTTCCACTCCAGGACTTTCTCTGGGGATCGAATCCCCTTTCTTGCAGCTGTGTCTGGACCAATGTTTGGCTCTTATCACTATCAAAGGTTAGGTTTCTGCCATTTCTATCCTGTTTCAGAGACCACCGGCCTCTCAATCCTTAATTAAGATCCTTGTACATGGGGTCTCCTATGTGTCTCTTCCCATTCCCTGGTGGCTTTACGGGACTTGATTCTGTTTCTGCACTTCAGAAACTGCTGTATGAACCAATTAGAGATGTTCCTCTCTACTTTTACCCATGAGGTGGTGTTCCTTGTAGCCAAGCCCTCTGTGAAACAAGTGTCTGAATTGGCAGCTTTGTTCTGTAGGGACAAGGTGGTGTTGAGGCCCAAGACTTTCCTTTTGTCTAAGGTAGTTTCTGCCTCAACAAGGACATTGTTTTTCTGTCCCTCTGTCTGGCTCCAGTTCACCAAAAGGAAATTTCCCTCCCTTGTCTGGATGTGGTTCATCTCTTAACCACTACTTCTTTAGGAAAGACTACTTTCCCTTTTGTCATTCCGAATAGACCCTGTAGAGGTACATCAGTTTATCCCTCTACCATCCCTAGAAAGCTCATGCAGACTATCAACCAACTTATGGTCCCAGGGATTGAGTTCCACTCTTTCCTGTCAAGGTGCACTCTACTAGTTCTGTGAACACTTCATGGGCTTTTCAAGGGCATCAATCAATTGTTTTCCCGGCTGCCAACTTATCTTCTTTTCACACTTTGCTCTGTTTTAACAGGTGGATGTTTCGGTCTCATCTGGTGCCAGATTCAGGCTTAAGGTCTTTCAGTTGGCACTTTGAGCTGCAGGCATTCCTCAGTTCTCTGTTTTCCTGGGACTGTTAGCGATTGTTTGCTTTGTTGCCCACCCATCTCTGGTTTTATCTGTCCTGAAGGTTAAATATTCCCTATGCCCCTGGCAAGAAAGAAAATAGGATTTTTGTATTCACTGTAAATCCTTTTTCTCTGAGTCCATTAGGGACACAGGCCCCACCTCTGTGTTTATGAGTATGCTCTTGGTACTGCTTTGCTACAAAAGTGAGGCATGCTGGTAGTAGGAGAGGTTATTCTTATTTGCCAGTGTTCAATCCTCATGTAGGTGACAGTATAACCCGAAAGTTAATGACTTCCTGTGTCCCTCAATGGAATCTAAGAAAAGGATTTTACAGTGAGTACAAAAATCCTATTTTTAATAACATTACAGCAAACATATACTGTGTGTCCTATCCATTCTTTTTTTCAATCAAATGTGCACTTCTCATTTAAAGTCCAAATTAACTATTTCTTTTTTTAAATCTGCTTAATACATTGCCAGTGCATTAAAACTGAAAATGTACAAAGTCTTAATGTTTATTTTCTTAAGAAAACAGCCACACTCTAGAACAGCCTGTCTCCTGTCATCATGCTGCAGAAAAGGACCCTGTGGAAGCAGTGGTTTCTCTGCAGAGGTCCAACACACCCCTTGCTGAGTGAGAGCTATAGCTCTGCAATTAGTAAAGCTCATGCTTTCTGCTAGGACTCAGCAAGGGCATTTGTGACCTCTACAGAGAGCCCATGCTTCCACGGAGAGAGCAAGAGTCCTTTTCTGCAGCATGCTGGCAGGAGGTAGGCTTTTCTATTCAGGCTGTGGCTGCCTTCTAAAGAAAGCAAACTGTAATACTTTGTAAGACTTTTGTTTTAAAGGAGAACTATGAAATGAGTGATTTCCACTCACCTCATAGTTCTAGCCGACCTGTGACAATGATACTGTCACAGGTCGGCTCAGTAGATCGGGAGGTGAGCGAACACATACCGGGTTCGCTCGCCTCTCGATCCTGTCACGGCTCTCTGCCGTGACAGGGGGAGGGGCTGGATTCCCCAGCGCTGACTGGCGGAACGGACGGGGGAGGGGGCGGGTACAGCTGGCTCTGCCTCTAGATAGGCAGAGCCAGCTGTCACTCACGCAGCTGGGCGGATCCCGTCATCTACGTCGGGATCCGCTCCGGCTGCGGCGTCTCAGTATACCGCGAGCTGTAGCTCGCGGTATACTGAGCTTAGGGTAACGGGAGGACGCTAGTTTGTGTCCTCCCGTTCCCCTAAGGAGAACTATGGGGAAAAACACTGACCCCATAGTTCTCCTTTAATGCACCTAGAGTGTATTTAGCTCAGTTAAACTAAAAGTTCAGTTAGGTTTTAAAGAACAACTCCGGGCAGAAATGTTTAACTCTCGCAGGGGGGCTACCCCATGCACTGCAAGGGTTAACTGCTCATTTTTGCCTAGGGGGGGGGGGGGGTATTGATAAGGAATCCTGACATTTTTCTGACCTTCCTTTGTTGCGTACATGCGTTGGATCGGTAACTCCCAACTTTTAAAACTAAACACAAACAAATTGCATTTTTGTGAAGGTGGTCAGCGAAGGCAAGCAAAATATAGCCCTCGTGACAGGTGTTTTTAATGACAGGTTTTCATGTCAAGTTACCAAATGAGTAGATGCTTTCCATGTTGTGTTTTATGTAGCCACTACTGATTTACTCTCTCTGGTATACAGGACCATGCGTATCAATGAGGACACAGTGATGAAAGGACAGCGGGTGATTTTAGTGCCCTATGAGCCTCACCATGTTGCCAGGTATGATTGCAGTCAACCAAAAGCATCTATTCTGTTAGGCCTTATTCACACTGCCGCGCATATACGCGCGGAAATGTGCGCATGTGCGTATTGTAACCTTATGCAACATATGCAAATAAATGGCTCCGTACACAGAGCTGCGTATGGAGCCGTATATTTGCGTCGCGTAAAAATGAGCAAAAACAGAATGGAACCGAGATGCGTCCGGGCAGCGTATTTCACGTGAATACACGTGTTTGCTTGCTTATACGCACGTGTACATTTCATTAAAATTTATATTACAAATTATGCATTCTGGGATTGCATATAGTGCACGCACATACGCGCGTATATGCATATACATATGCGCATATACACAATATACAAATTTGCTCTTGCGTTTCTCCCTCTGGAAATCTTGCCTTACTGACTTGCCCTCCTGCAATGTCAGCCAGCACCCCCCAGTGCCCTCCTGCATTCTCAGCCAGCCCCCCATCCAAACTATTACCCACCCCCCTGCTGCAATATCAGCCAGACACCCCAGCACCGACTACACCTGAAGCCCCCTTCTATAACCACCCAACATGCCTGCACCCCGTGTCTTTCAGCACTCAATTAACCTGCGCCCCCCCCCCAGAACTGCTTGCCTTCAGCCTTCCTTCTCACTTCCCCAGCTGTGCCCTCTCCTCCTCACCATCATGCCTGTACCACCTCTCCCCTCTCCCACTCAGCCTTTGCATGCCTGCCCCATGCTCCACCTTGCTGTCACCCCACACCTACAGGAAGTTCCCCCCTATCACCCAATGCCCCGGACCTTATCCTCACTTCCTGCTCTAGTTCAGATTAATGTTAAATGAACTTGCTTGCTGATGTCAGCATAGTTGCAGTGTTTGCTGGTTAGCACTACATTTTACCAATTTTACTTTTTATTTTCACTCACTAGATATAGCATTCATTTTAGATCTTTCATTTTTATCCAGCAAATTAATATCTTGGTTTCCTCCTACCAAATTAGTGTCTATGTTAGGGGTAGGCAACCTTGGCCCAGCAGATGTGCTGAAGTTACAAATCCCATAATGCCTCTACCTCCGGGAGTCATTCCTGTGGCTGTCTTGCAATGCCCCATGTGACTTTTAGTTCCACCACAGCTGGAGTACTGAGGTTGGCTACCCCGATGTACTGTATGTTATACTATTCTATTAGGTATATAGCTTTTTTCATTTTAATATGTTCTGCCTCAGGTACCATGAGTGGATGCAGTCGGAGGAGCTGCAGCAACTAACAGCTTCTGCACCTTTGACCCTGGAGCAGGAATATGATATGCAGCGCAGCTGGAGAGAGGATGAGGACAGTAAGTGGCACACATTGGCATTTTTAAATGATGATACTAGTCTGTTGTCTGAACTTTGGATGAAGAAGTCCAGTGTGAACTGCAGAAATGGATCATGAAAGAACTTTTAGAAGCAAGTCATGTTTCAGGTCATATTTCCTACTATATTGTAGACACTGAAATATTAGTTACCACAAGCAACATTTGTGCCCAGTTTTTTTTTAAGTAGACTTGTCAATGTATCATTTTAATTATTGCCTTTTTTCCACACTGTTCTACCAGTACACTCCATTCTCCTCAGAGCCTCATTCCCTTCTCTCAGGACAGCTTTTCTTTTGTTGTCTTTGTGGCATACATATTACATGAATGATTGGTTCACCACTTGTACCCCAAGACATTGTGTGATCAGTTTACAGATCATTCATGATGGTCACTGTGTTCGTAACTAGTTAGGACATTCACCATGGCTGCAAGCATATTCTCCACCTGTATGTTTGCCAGATCGAGTCCCATTCATTGCATCTGGATTTCTCATTCCTTAGTGGGAAATCTGGGTCTCAGCAACATTTACTACCACTATAATTTGCTAATTTGCTGTATTTATACAAGCCAAATCTGTTTTGCTTTGTTCAGGTGGCAAATCCATTATTTAATTGAATCTAATGGAGGACACATCACACCTCCTGATTTAATTAACAAAAACAGGATTTTTGTACTTGCAGTAAAGTCCTTTAGTTCATTGAAGAACACAAGATTCAGACAGTTATTTGTACTGCCACCTTCAGGAGGATTTGGACACTGCGAAAGAAAAGGAACCGGCCTGGTATAACCCACTCCCAGGATGCCTCTGTTTTGTAGAAAAGCAGTACTGTATTATGAATTTTTTTATGGCCCAAAAACTATGTGACACCACTTTGGTACTAGTTGATGATGTTAGAAAATGTTTAGCCTTTGCTTCACCTGCACAGCAACGCTGCAAGGTCACTAGTATGGATTATTTTAATAAAAAGAACCCAGCTAAGACCTTTCCTAGGGACACTCTGGTGGTAGAGGTACTTCATGTGGATTGGTTCACTGCGTCTTGACCCACCATCTTGAGGTAGATTATATATATTCTACGAAAGACGCACTCTACTAGATCTGTCACTGTTTATTGGGCTTTTCAACATCAAGCATCTACATTGCAGATGTGCAAGGCAGCCATCTTTTTTTGGGTTCATATGTTCACAAAGTTCTACCAAGTGGATGCTCAGTAATCTGCTGATGCTCGTCGGCTGTAAGGTGCTACACGCTGCTTAGTACTCGTACTCGGCCAAATGCTCTAAGTGCCCATTCACACCATGTCCGGATCAGATGCGGTACGTTACGTTTTTCTTCCGCACCAAAAATGCATGGATGCATGGAAAAAAAAATGCTGCATGTCACATTTTTCCTGCACTGGAACACACCCTAACGCGTCACAAACGCGGCAAAAAAATGAGCCGGCCGCAATGCGTTCCGGCCAGAATCGGACCGGAACGCACTGCATATGGTGTGAACTAACCCTAAATGACTTCTGCAGTCTCAAAATGATTCAACCCCTTGAAAAGAATCCCTCAAAAGAGCACATCTGCAGAACAGGTGTCTCAAACACACCTGATACAAGTATCAAGGGCTTCTTTAGCTTCACCGGGTGTGCTTGGGCTAGAACACATGAAATACCTGAACTGGCCAGGGGTTTGTTGAGTGTATTTTATCTGTGTATTTAGATGTTCTCCTGAAGTTTGGTTTTAATATTTTGACCAGTTTTTTTATGGCAGCGTACTGTCTGGTTCTCTGCAGGGAAGTAAGGATAGTGGCCAAAAAATCCAGCTCACGGTCCAGTTGGCCCTTCTAGGGGAAGTGTGATTTGTGCTGAAAAGATGGCTCTTTCTTACAAATGTATCCTTGTGTAAAGAGATTTGTACCGAGAATCTTGTTTTTATAGAGGCACCATTTCTCACAGATAACATAAAAGGTTTTATTCATTAAGAATTCTGCCTTTACAACCTTGCTAGATCTTTCCTGAGCCTCTTGTATTAGGGATGCCCCTATTTATGTTTTAGATTCTAAAGTGGAGATTGGCATAGAGGCAGCTGAGGATTTTGGGGGAAAAAATGATTGGGTAACAATAGGCAAAAAAAAAGAAAAATATCTGCAAACAAGACTAAGGAACTTCTAAAAGGATAATTTTCATTGTGAAAAAAACGTACCTGGGGCGCATGCGCGGGCCTCGCTAAGATGGCCGCTTAGCGCAAGTGCTTTGCACCTTGGCGGCACGATACCTCTTCCCGGCAGCTAGGAAAGCTTTGTATGGCACGATCGAGGCTGAAGGGTGCCAAGGTCCCGGTCTAGATCCGGAGGAGCAGACGAGGCTTGGGTCGGCCCGGGGCCGTGTAACGAGGCCGCACTCTGGGGGTCTGACAGGCGGCTCCTCCCCTCGAAAAATACCATGACAGAGGCTTGGGGCAGAGAGGGACGCTGACGCTGAAGCCACGCTGAAGCTAGTCACCCAGCCAGAGAAATCTGTGAACAGACGCTGGGAGAGATAAGGTACAGAGGGGTCATTAACATCTTCAGTACTGGCAGATGGGAAGCCACAGACACAGCAGAGGTAAAACAAACGATATGGACTCTGAATTTGCATATGCAGTGCTGCACTATAAGTATTAACTAAGGGATTTTGTATGCAATATAAAGCAAAATGCAATATGAAGCAGAGGATGTTACCTATATCTGATTGACTATCTGATTGAGGGCTGGAAAACACAAAGTGTTAACTAGAGACTGTGTATGCAGAAGACTAGGATGGATCACTGGTTCTATAGAAGCCTGGAAGCCTGGCAATGAGCGTCTTACAGAACAAATATTGAAAGAACTATCAGCCTCTAAATATTGGGAATCATAAAAGCAGCTTCAGCGGTCAATAGATCTCAATGGCCGGGAGAGGGCCTAAAAAATCTAAGAAGCAGTCACAGAAGCAAAGGTCAGAGACCCTGAAATCCAAGATGGCAGCAGTACCATCTTCTTCGCCTATACAACAGAAACACACAAGAGCTAGACACAGCGATGTGGAAGATTCTTCCGACTCTACACATCGGACCTTAGCGAGTACAGATTCCTCTGAGCAAAAATCACCTGTTTCTATGGAGCCCCTCATCGAGCGCACAATAGAGGAAATACTAGCTACCAAGAGGTACTACCCAGCTGACTATAAATCTCCAGGAGTATTACAGAGAGACTCTATTTCAACTGACATAGCAGATGACCACCCCCTGGTTATCAAATTATCTGATATACTTGACAAAGGGCTAGCTCGCACCGCAAAACAAATCCCCGCGGACATTAAAACGGATATACAAGAACTGGGCTCCCGAATAGATGC
>NW_017307481.1:517589-529218 GCF_000935625.1 Nanorana parkeri | reverse complement strand
TATGCACACTTGCAACAAAAAGAGACCATGATGTCACATGATATATCTACACGTCCTTGGCAGATTGTCAGTATAGACTTATTCAACTATGCGGGAAAAGAGTACCTGATATTAGTTGATCATTACTCAGACTTCTGGGAAATTGAACTGCTTCCTGACTTATCCACTGAAACTACAGTTAAGAGGTGCAAGGTGCAGTTTGCACGTCATGGCCAACCAGATAAAGTGATTTCTGATAATGGCCCTCAGTTCTCAAGCTTACAATTCAGAAAATTTGCCTTTGAATGGGAGTTTGAGCATGTAACTTCCTCACCACGGCATCCACAGGCTAACGGCAAAGCTGAATCTGCGGTGAAGATTGTAAAAACTTTATGCAAGAAAGCACAAAGTGATGGTAAAGACCAGTGGAAGGCCATCTTACATTGGAGGAACACTCCAACTGTGGGCATGGATATTAGCCCAGCACAGAGACTGATGTCTCGAAGATTAAAGACCTCCTTACCTGTCACCAACAAGTTACTTGAACCCTCTGTGATACAAGGGGTACCGGAAAAGTTACGGCTTAAGAGGCAAGTGTTCAAGGCACAATATGACACATCTGCAAGAGTACAGAAGCAGTACATAGGAGTCTCGTGGGTCTTCGCAAACATTTGGAAAAACATTGATCAGACCAGCACAAAATCTCAGACCTTCCCCAATCGAGCCTGGGATTATGGGTCTGGAGCCACAGATAACCCAGAACCACCAGAAAGTGCGGGGAGGAGATCACCTGAAACTGGATCGTCTCATAATGTAAAGCCACTACAGAGATGGTAAGTGGAGTGCATCAATAGCCTCAATAGCCAACGGAGTGGTACGAGGTTGTGTGGATGTCAGACTCTGAGAGACAAAAGAAGCATCAATAAACATACCCGCAGCACTGGACTCAATCAGAGCAATCAAGTAACCACAGAGGAGTCTGTCCATGAGAGTACAACAGTGACCAGTGGCTTCTCCTTAAGGAGCCCTGGGGATGAGGAAACCCCACCTAAGATCCGTCCCCTATGGAGTCTTAGGTGCGAGCATTTCCCTGAGTCGTGTGGGACAGGACATCAAAAGATTACCTGCGAGGCCACAGTAGAGACATAGCCCCTCCCATCTCATATAGGCCCTTTCAGGCTCGGACAAACGTGTAACTCCCAGTTGCATGGGTTCAATACCTCCAGTAGACAACTCACCAGACGGTGAGGATGGAGAGGGAGGCATAGGAGGGGAGTAAAAAGGAGGGAGCTAACTTGTTAAGAGGCCTACGCAGGCGCTCTTTAAACAAGGGTCTCTCACGGAATCTGGTGTCAATGAGAATCAGGAATGCAGCGAGACCCTTCGGAAACCAGGCGGGCTCAAATGGAGCTCCCCCGTTCCCCAGGACATCACCACTTCCCGGTCTAGGCTTGCACACCTGATCACCCCACCTAAGGTGGATGCCGGAACCCCCAGGCCCCCCCGCTGCAAGGGACATTACCTCGACACCAGGACCAGAGCAGACAGTGAGCGAACATCCCAAAAAGTACAGCTGGACAATCCGCCAGGGCACAGGATCGTCAGAGAGCAGGTGCTGGGCAGCAGGCACAGGATCGTCAGAGACCAGGTGCTGGGCAGCAGACACAGGATCGTCAGTGACCAGGTGCTGGGCAGCAGACACAGGATCGTCAGAGACCAGGAGCTGGGCAGCAGGCACAGGATCGTCAGAGACCAGGAGCTGGGAAGCAGGCACAGGATCGTCAGAGACCAGGAGGTGGGCAGCAGGCACAGGATCGTCAGAGACCAGGAGCTGGGCAGCAGGCACAGGATCGTCAGAGACCAGGGAGCGAGGGGTCTTAAGGAATGGGCGAGGACCCCACTTGCTTGAATGGGCCAGCCTGTCCAAAGGATGCAGGGAACCTCTCAGGATAGTATGGAGGGACGTGGATAAGGGAGGCCCCAGGGATGAAGCATCTTGCACCAGGATGGCCGGGAACCGGCATCGGCCCGACTGAAACAGGAGCTGGATCGGCCGGAACAGCATCGACTGGAACAGGAGCTGGATCGGCAGCGACTGGAACAGGAGCTGGATCGGCATCGACTGGAAAAGGAGCTGGATCGGCATCGACTGGAACAGGAGCTGGATCGGCCGGAACAGCATCGACTGGAACAGGAGCTGGATCGGCATCGACTGGAAAAGAAGCTGGATCGGCATCGACTGGAACAGGAGCTGGATCGGCATCGACTGGAACAGGAGCTGGATCGTCTCGAAGAGGAGCAAGGTCGTCTCGAACAGGAACTGGATCGTCACGCACAGGAACAGGAACCAGAGCAGGCTGAGCTGGAATTAGCCCTGAGTATCCCAGTCACTGCAATCCTCCTCCTCTGAACAATAAGTCCATTCCTCAAGATCCTCCACGTCCGGCTGAGATGTAGCCAGGAGACGTGAAGATTCTTGCTGGGTGGCCTTGGGAAGAGACGCAGCCGAGTGGCAAACTGGAGCTGACGCTGGGGAAAACCAGGAGTTGGTTTGATTATGAGTAGCAGGAGTCACTGCGGTAGTCCTGGGCAACCTGGTTAAACCCGATCGGGACCTGGAGTGGGGACTAGCCTGCATGGACCATAGGCCAGACCACGTCTGGAGCAGGGGTTGGGCAAAGGTATCTGCACAAACCCCATGGTCAACAAGGAACTGCACTGCATGGAAACATTCCAACAAAGTATCCATAGAACGCGCAGAGTAATGCGCAAAAAACTCATCTGGATCATCCTCTAATAGCCACACTAGCGACTCAACCTGTGGCAGGGTAAATGGAGGGGAAAAGTAATCACCCTTACCACCACTCAGAGCAAGTTCTGTCCAAATCTGGATTAGGGGTTGGATATCCCAAAACGGACAACCAGTTGTATCCATAAAACGGTGAGCGCTGCGGACAGATTCCAATAGCTCTGCTCTGGGGGAGCGCTGGAATAATTGTTGGCAGCGCTGCGGTGCCTCGGATGCTAAACGCACATAACCATGCATGCTCTCGAGATCCATTTTGACACTGGAATACCTCAGAAAGCGAGCAGGTCCCCATGTGGTCGATTTGGCCGTTACATGGGCTCAGTATTCTGTCAGGGATACCGGCACAGGTGACCCCAAGCCTGCGCAGGTACCCACACAGGCAGACCAAACACGTGTGACCACACAGGACAAGGCAGAAAATATGATATACCGTTTTAATATGCCAACCAGAATAATACAAACAGAAACAAGCAATCAACTACATCTAAACAACACTACATGCAAGAAGAAACAGGCAAGCACACCCAGGGAGCAAAACAAAACACCAGGGGAACTAAGGAACGAAAGGTCAGGGTACAAGGAGCTAACAGGACTCAGGAACATAAACATGTCACGGTTCTGGACAACAAGCAGGGAACATACACAGGATACAGGACTCGGGAACAGAAGCAGGTTACAGGGCTGGGGACTCAGGCGAAACAGCAAACAATACTGAGCCACAGACCTTACTGCAGGGAGGGCTTAAGTAAGCTCCCAGGGAGCACCAGGTGGTGGATGATTGGTGGCAGCTGGAAACTCCCGCAGGCGAGTACGGAAACTGCAGGGCCTAGCTCCAGCGCCACCTGGAGGCGCTCTGGATCCTAACACCATGGAAGAAGGCCGCCACCATTATTCCAGCCCACCTCCGCTGCTAGGGTTCCGAACTCTAAGGCATACTCTGCTACAGTTCTCATACCCTGCCGGATGGACATAAGCTGTTTAGCGGCAGAGAGGGATTGAGCTGGCACATCAAATACCCGTCTGAAGGAGGCCACAAATTCAGGGTAGTTGAAAATAATGGGCTTATCATTCTCCCATAGCGGATTAGCCCAGGCTAGTGGTTTATCTGTCAGTAGGGATATCAAGAACCAGACCTTTGCCGTCACCAGGAAATGCCTGTGGAACCAACTCGAAATAGATTCCCACCTGGTTCAGGAATCCACGACAATGATTGGGGTTGCCCCCGTAGCGTTGGGGTAAGGGAGCTTGACCCGACATGCCCCTTTCAGGGGTAGGCTCAGGAGCAACGGAAGGACCAGCAGGGGTAGTGGCAGCCCTGGAGACGAGGCATTAGCTGGGTCCAAATGAGCCATGCGAGAGAGCAGGGTCTGCATGGCCTGAGCGATCCACTCCATTCTTTGATCCTGCAAATTAAGCCTGGAAAAAATTGTCTGCAACGGAGAGGGACTAGGATTTACACTAGCACCGTCTGGATTCATGGCCCTTGCATAATGTCAGAGCACAATGAAAACCAGACAAGCGCAAGGTGCTAGTTATAATATTTATTAAGACAGGAGAAAGCAGAATCATAAACCGGAACAAGCCAGAGTCAGGAGCCGGAGTGAGTAGTCGTCCAAGTCAAATCAGGAACACAGAGATCAGCATCGTCAGGAACAAGCCAGGAGCAGGAGCCAGAGGAGAACTTCAGCCAGGATCGGGTCATAAACAGAATCAGGATACTCAGAGCAGAGCGGGGTCTGCATGGCCTGAGCGAACTGCTCCATTCTTTGATCCTGCGAGTCAAGCCTGGCAAAAATTGTCTGCAACGGAGAGGGACTAGGGCTTACACTAGCACTGTCTGGATTCATGGCCCTTGCGTAATGTCAGAGCACAATGAAAACCAGACTAGCGAAAGGTGCTAGTTATAATATTTATTAAGAACAGTGTCCACAGGAGCAAGCAGAGTCTTAAACCGGAACAAGCCAAAGTTAGGAGCCGGAGTGGGTAGTTGTCCAAGCCAAATCAGGAACACAGAGATCAGCGTCATCAGGAACAAGCCAAAAGCAGGAGCCAGGAAATCAGCATTGTTAGGAACAAGCCAGGAGCAGGAGCCAGAGGAGAACGTCAGCCAGGATCGGGTCATACACAGAATCAGGATACTCAGAACAGCAGGAATGCACTAGCAGGAAGACCACGCAAGGGCAAGGTCAGATTGGACTGAGTGGTTTATATATAATGAGTGGGGTGACATCATCACTCAGAGACAGGAAACTCCCATCTGACTCTCTAAGGTGATGCTCTCCTGTCTGGCCATAAGAGGGAGCCTGGGAGTAGTGAGCAACGTTCCAGAGTCTGCTCAGGCAAGAAGCAAACAGATGAGTAAAATGGCAGTCAAGCCAGAATGCTGCAAACCAGTAAAGTCAGGGTGTAACCCTGACACTATGTAACTATGTAAAACAATGAAACTGTCATTATTTGACACGGCATGGATACGTGTTAGTGCCGCTCCACACCGCCGTGCTTTCTGAGGCTCCACGACCACTCTATCAGCATCCAGAAATCCCCAATTTGGCCTCCCCCTTCTAACGCCTCCACTACCCTCCTCGAAGTATGGGACCCTCTGGAAAAGGGAAGCAGAAGAACCGCACGGACTAGATCCAAGATGACACTGACTTCATCTACTGATGACTCCACACAGGCTGCATCCTACGATTCGGAAACCACAGCAGACAGCCAGGCCCTGTTTCTTCTGCCCTGCAATCGGGCTAATATTCGCTCTGTGGTTCAGGAGGAAGTCACTGCTGTCACAAAGCAGCTCTCTGCCGATCTGCTGTGGGAAATAGGTGACATTGGAGGCCGCACAGCAATGCTTGTGCAGCGTATGGACGATGCCACCGCTGTGTAGGGTGGCCATGAATCCCTGCTGGAAGATCTCCAGATAGAGACCCAAACCCTGCAGGATAAACTGGAGGACATGAAAAACAGGGCACGAAGAGGCAATGTACGGGTCCGAGGCTTTCCCGAATATATCACCAATCTCCAAAGCCCTATTATGGCCCCTAAAGCAAGCAGGAGACGTATCTGGGTAGATTTTAGCCAACCTGGAGGGGACCAAATACCACCGGGACATTACTTTGCAATTCGCTTCCATTAGTGATATATTTAGGAGTCCTGAGAATACCCGAGTACAGCACCGTTGCCAGGCTTCCCTAGGGATATCCACTGCCAGATCTCGTTCCCATCTTAACATATATGGCAACTTTACCTCTGATTCTACTAAATGAGAGTAAATCAATGATATTCCACCCCTCTGGCTCTCTTCGTCCAGACACCATCTCTCGTATGCTGTTACAAACGGCCTGTCTCAGTCTGGTGTCTGTAAGGAAGCCAAAAAATGGCTCAATTGGCGAAATCTAAATAGTTCGGAATTCGGCATATGCAATACCTCCTGACAGTATCTCAGAGTCAAAGGTCTGCGTTCCCGAAAATACTGTGCAATACGATACAGGCCCTTATCTTGCCACCAATGAAATGCATCTCGGCATATGCAATACCTCCTGACAGTATCTCAGAGTCAAAGGTCTGCGTTCCCGAAAATACTGTGCAATACGATACAGGCCCTTATCTTGCTTATCTCAGGGATATTGCATCCCTGAGATAAACCTGAGGTTACAGAAAACTGGTGCCAGAGTGGTATATAATGAGACGAAGCTCCATCGAGACCCAATCTGTGAAATATCCCTTACTATATACTATAGAGAGCTGTGCCATCCGTGCCGCAATATAATATTGGTATAGATTAGGGACCCCTAATCCTCCTGATTGCTTTGATCTGTATAACACATTTTTTGATAGTCTAGGTTGCTTATTATCCCAAATAAATTTAAAGATACATGATTGAAATTTTGAAATATCAGATTTATTTAAGGCTATAGGTAACGCTCAAAAGTAATATAGAATTTTGGGTAAAAGTTATTTTTACAGCGTTAATACGACCCATCCACGATAGAGTATGTAACTTTCATCTAGATAGGTCTTCCTTCAACTGCCGAAATAGAGCAGTATAGTTTTCACTATATAGCTGGGCAAAAGATGCTGAAAGCTTAATCCCTTAGTATTGGATAGCATCGTCTGCCCAATTAAATACAAAATGTTCTGTCATTGTGTCCCATATGTCTTGAGGTACGTTTACATTTAGGGCAAGAGATATAGCGGTGTTAACCCATAATCCAGATAGCTTAGAAAAACACTTCAACAATTTCAACACGTTTGGTAACGTTGTTAGTGGAGAGGTAATAAACAACAACAAGTCGTCAGCAAATAAGGCACATTTAAATTCCTGTTACCCACAATAAACTCCTCTAATGTTCATATTTTCACGTATAGCGATTGCCAAAGGTTCAATCGCCAACGCGAATAGCAATGGAGATAGCGGGCATCTCTGTCTAGTTCCCTGAGATATGGGGATAGTCTCAGAGAGGTACCCTTGCATTTTTATTTGAGCAGATGGATGATCGTATAGTACCCTCAGAATACCTAAGAAGTATGGACCAAAACCCCATCTCGCCAGCAAAGGGAATAAATAGTGCCAGGACACTGAGTCAAACACCTTCTGGAGGTCAATTGATAAGAACATTCCATTTTGGGCCAAATTTTATCAATTGCCCTTCTAATCTGGTCAGGGCCCTGGCGACACATAATAAAGCCCACCTGATCTTTATGTAAATATAACGGTAAAAAGGTCTTTAATCTGTTAGCGAGGATTTTAGTAAACATTTTCAGGTCATTATTAATTAAGGATATTGGCCTATAATTTGAGACCTCCCCAGGATCTTTATTGGGTTTGGGGATCATTGACAGGGATGCTCTATTAAGATCAGAGTCTAAACATCCTCCTGACCTAAGGTTATTAAATAATTTTTCCATTCGAGGTACCAATACTTCCGAGAATTTCTTATAAAAAGAGATCGGCAAGCCATCTGGCCCCGGCGCCGAAGATAGTTTTGCCTGCTTTATTGCCATTTTAATTTCTAAGGCTGTTATTGGTTCTTCCATGATCGTTTTATGATCAGGAAAGAGACTTGGTAAAGTTATATTATCCAGAAACTCACCCACCTTATCCCCAGATACAGGGGTATGGTCTCTATAAATATCAAGAAAGAAGGAATGAAATTCCGTAAGTACTTTCTGTGGGTTAAAGGAGTATGCACCAGTGGAACAACGTATTTTAGGTATTAAGTAAGTTTTAGGCCTAGGGGACAGTTTATTGGCCAAAAGTGTTCCTATTTTATCACCGTGAGTATAACATTTATTGCCTGACCATCTAATACTTCTCTCCGCCCTTGTAGTTAACATTAAGTTCAATTCTAATCTAGTTTTGTCAATAGAGGTTAAAAGCTTTAAAGATGGATTTTGTTTATGAGCTTTAGACAATTTCTGAAGTTCTGAGTCCAATTCCTTTATGCGTTTATTTGCCCGTTTTTTGATTCTAGTGGTCAATTCAATTCAATGAATCGCCCACGGATTGTTGCCTTGTGCGCTGCCCATACCATAGTTACCGGCATATCAGGTGTTTCATTAAAGTTAAAATAATAATTTAAATGTGAATTTATTTCAGTCAGTGCCTCAGCATTGCTTAAAAGAGATTCATTTAATCTCCAGCAATGTGTTTTAGTGAAATCCATAAGTGTAGAAAATCCCATCACCACTATTGAGTGATCCGACCAAACAGCCTCCTTAATTTTAACATAGGAGACCAGAGATGTGTAAGAAACTGAAACAAAAAAGTGGTCTATTCGAGCATAACTTTGGTGAACTTGTGAAAAGTACATGTAATCCTTTCCTAGGGGATGCATTTCCCTCCAGATATCTATTAACTAGTGCAAATTCAGTAATTTAGCGAGCATAGTGCCTGCTTTTGGGGGGTATCTACTTCTATATCCACCTAACCTAGTCCTATCTAGACTATTATCTAGAGCAAGGTTGGAATCACCTGCGCAGATTACTAGGGCCTCAAAGTGCGGTGCTAAATCGTGTAACATTGAAACAAAAAAGGGGATCTGAGCAGAGTTTGGCGCATAGTACGATATCAGTGTAACCATCTTGTCCTCTAAGTATCCCTTCACTAATAAGTATCTGCCCCCTGGATCCATAATTATCATTGAGGAGCGAAAGCTAGTCCGATTAGATATGCAGATAGCCAGTGGCGTTCCGAGGCTGGGTGACACCCGGAGCGGTGTCCGAGTGTCATACCGCCGAGACGTCACAGCGCAGATAGCTACTCCCTTGGTTTTATCTGACGCATTACTCAAAAAAAAACTTTGAGTAATGGGCGTTCATATACTTAGGTTGAAAACCTAGATGGAAATTGTTTTCATGCAGGAACAAAACCCCCACCCGTAGCGAGTGGTAGTATTGGAAAGCCATCTTCCTTTTTATGGGAGAATTTAATCCCCTGACATTATGAGATGCAAACACTATCGGTATATTAACTGTCATCTTAAATAGTCATCAGTTTCGTTATATACCTTTAACCAATACCTATTACATTTTGGGGGTAGGATGAACCCTTCGGAGTCTAATAAAAAACAAGAGAAAAAATAAAAGAACAACAATACAGGAAAACCCAAAACCCACCTACAAACATAGACAACACAACAACAATCCTGAGCCGGATCTCTTCCGGCCCACCCAATTTTTAGACGTATTGACGCCATGTCAACACCGATCTAACCTTAATCCCCGATAATCTCAGGAACAAGGTCAGATCAGGGCGCATGACTGCCTAGCCCAACCAGCCCCGCCCCTAAATAGCAATCATAAATCTCATATTATACAGCATCAAATGTTACGATCTTCTGTTTACTTTGTTCCACGCAGGAGATATAGAGCCAGATGTCATGTGGTCACCCAACCCCCTATTGCCGACATATATTGCTTCCAATTCTTCCAGTAGTAAACCTAGCTGTTGCAATAGTTGTTCTCCTTCAGACTATGAGGCAATAGCGTAGGGATTATTCCTGTAGAAAAATGTTAACCTAAAAGGAAACGCCCATCTATATTTTATTTCCTTAGATACCAAAATGTGCAGCAGAGGTTTCAAAGAGCGTCTTTTTTGTACTGTTATTGTGAGATATCTGCAAAGATTTGAATGGAATGTCCCAGAATTTAAAGTTCAGAGCGTTTCCTAGCAGCCTGCATAATCTGTTCCTTTATATTGTAGAAATTAGGTTTGACTAACACATCCCTAGCATACCCGTCAGGCCTCTTAACCGTAAGGACTCAATGTATTGTGTCCAGCTCCAGTTTATTATCTTCTACTCCAGGTAATAGATCTTTCATAAGCAGCTTTACAGTCGTATCCAAGTCTGTCACTGTTTCAGGGAGCCCCCTAATACGAAAGTTGTGACGACGTGATCTATTCTCCAGATCATCTACTTTAGAGAGGACTTCCTCCATTTTATTCTGGAGAATCTGCATATCTTTTGTATTTTGATTGGTATGTGATATAGTTTGGTCTAATTTAGATTCCAAAGTATCTATGCGTGTGCCCAGCTCTCTAATGTCCGATCGTATCTCAGTAGTAATTTGTTTGGCCATCTTATTCAACTCTTTCTCCAACATTTCTGAGAACTGAGTTAGAGTGGGTGATCCCCCAAAGCACTCCCCAGATCTGATTCTGCATCAGCAGTGTTAGGGCTAGAGGGATAGGAGGCTTGCTGGGACACCAGCATGTCCTCCAAAGTCCTTTCTATTAAAGAGGAGGTTGAGGCAGGGGAGTGATCCCTTCTAGATTGGGTATTCACCACTACCTTCTTTGTGGATCCTGATTCCCCTTGTTTCCTGTGTAGAGATTCGTTGCCCTCACGAGAGCCCGGCGTCGCCGCCATCTTTGTCTTGCTTCCTGCAGTCTTCAGGTTCGTCCGAGGCTGCGTGTCTTTTTTTTTTTGTGGTTCCTCCGGCCATCTCAGTTCCTCGGTCGGGCGAGCAGGTCAGCGGTCGCGCTAGTCTCCCCTGTGCATAGGCCGTGCACATACGTTAATGCTGACGGCTTTGGGAGCGGGCGTTCAGGCCAGGCTAGGAGCGGTGCTCACGGCGCAGACATCTGACCCGTCTAGCTCCGTGCATGCGCCCTCTTCTCCTAGGTATTTTGATGCCAAGTACCCCCAAAAATTTCAATCTAATACTGATTCTGAACGCAGAGGAGTCCTCATTGCGTTCCATTAAAATACCTAATTTCAATGCGATAAACAATTCTCGGATCCAAATGGTCGCTACCTTCTCCTACAGGGCAAACTCAACGATATTGACCTTACTGTTCTTACATACTATACCGCTAATACTGAACAATTGCCCTTCTTTTCACATTTGCTCTCCCTTCTCAACTCCCACTCTAAAGGATTCACATTGCTTTGTGGGATCCCAACTGTGTTCTTAATCCTAGATTGGACAAATCCTCTTCAGCTCCTTCATCCCCTACTACAGAATCAAAGACTCTACAATAGCTGTTACAACAACACAACCTAGTAGATATTTAGAGGGACTTTCACCCTATTGCCAAAGATTTCACTTTCTTTTTTTCCATTAAGAGTTGTATTAATTATAAAGAATGACATACAGAGGTGATACAAGCATCAAAACATGAAAAGGTCATCATAAAGAGTAAACAAACAGAAACAAAAAACAGGGTTCTGCATAACAATCACTATATAGAAGATACAATGAGAACCGTAGTTTAGAAAAGAGCAGGGGGGATTAGCCCTTCCGCACACATTTGCAGCAAACGGGCCAGAATGAAACATAGGCATCTGCTTTAAAGGGTCCAGTCCTACAGTTACCATGGGGGGGGGGGGGGGGTTGGGG
>NW_017307481.1:484762-517538 GCF_000935625.1 Nanorana parkeri | reverse complement strand
GGCGGCTCCCAACTTTTATTTTAACTTTTTGGCAGGCCAATTGGCGTTTGCTAATAGGTGGCTCACAGTGCGGGACCCAGACTCTGCAATCACTCTGGAGGCCGCCCTGGTAGGGTCCTTTGAAGCCCTGGGACATTTGGTGTTTCGGGGCCGAAACTCCCTGTACCGTCAGACACCTTCTATGAGATCAGTTATTAAGGCTTGGAATGCAATTGATACATGAGGTTTGGGGCCTCCTCCGACGTTCTCTCCACATACCCCTCTGTGGCGAAACCCTTCGCTCAGTCATTTTGCATCTATTTTGGATCCAGTAGTCTGGACTTCCAGAAAGAAGTGGTAGCTTGCGCTCCTTTGCGGATCTCAAGTTGGCCTATTCCTTGCCGAACAGTTATCTTTTCCGTTACTTCTAGTTACGCCATGCCTTCTCTTCTCAGTTCCCTGGGGGCCTCCTCTCCCTCTCATTATCTAGGATGGATTCTACTTCGCACAGATGGACTGTCTAAACCCTTGTCAACCATATATAAATTGCTTTCACTCAGGGTGGAGGGGTCCCTGGAGAGGTGTCAAAGGGCCTGGATGACTGACTGTCTGGATCTGGAGCTGGGGGACATAGAGGAGATCTGGGACAGGCCTATGACCACCTTGATCTCCGCAAGAGATTGGTTAATTCAATACAAAATAGTCCACTGTGCGTATGTTACGCCGACCAGACTTGCTACTATGCACTCCTCTGAATCCTCTAGATGCTGGAGATGTCCCTCTGAGCCGGCTGATCTCATCCATGTGCTATGGTCTTGTCCTAGCACATGTCCTTTTCCTTGTCCTTCCCTCCAAAAGTCAATGACTATTGGAGGGAAGTCACTAGTATGGTCACTCGAATGTTGCACTCTCCAATCCCTATGAATCTTAAGATCTGTGTCCTGGGACTAATTGATGACCTGGTTCCCTCAGCAGCATCCCGTACACTTTTAACATATTTTTTGTTTTATGCCAGGAAACTCCTCGTCCTACATTGGAGGAAATCTGAGCCACCTACCTTGGGGGCTTGGTAGTCGATATTTAATGCCTCCTTGCCATTCCATAAAGCCACCTATAGTAGCAGGGGTTGTTTTCGTTAGAATAACAAAATCTGGTCAATATGGATAGAGTCAGCAGATACGCTAGCGGTTTAGATAACCAAACAAGGGCATCCTCTGCCTGACATCCCTGAGTCCCTATTGGGGCCATCCACCTCCACTTTCTGCCTCCTACTGTATCCCCGTGTCATGGTACTGCACATGTTGTTAGAGCAATTTAGGTTCCCCTTTCTTTTATTTGTCTGACTTTTTATTTCCTTCATCGGTTAAGCGGCCGTGCAGGGTCAAAATTGCTTATTCTTCTGTGAGAATTACTGGAGAGCTGATGCAATTTCATTGTGCTAGGGATCCTATGTGTGCCTGAGGGCTGGGGGGGATCCCTAATCAGACAATTGCATCAGCATATGGTATAGACTTGTAATGTACTTCTAAGGGTACTATGTTGGCGCCTTAATTGTATGTGTTATTACTGCAAAATGAATAAAAATATTTTTGTAGTCTGAACGACCCTCTGGTCACATCATGGGTGTGGGTACATGTGCCTCAATGGGCTATGCATACATCAGGAGGTAGTATTTTCGAGAAAGGGTGAGAGAAGAGCTCATACATTATGAAATAGATGGGGATTACAAAAAAGGTAAAGGTGACGAAGACGAGCAGTAGAAAGGGTAGAGTCCTACATAGTAGGAGTGTAGAGGACTCAAAAGAGGACTATAGAATGAGGCTAGAGAGGGGGGGAGACACTGGGTGCGACCTGCTGGACATTCTACCGTGGGGTATAGCCCCCCCACCCACAGAGGGGTCAGCTATCTTCAGGAGAGGGCTAGTATACAGTCTGGAAACTAAGTGGAACCATGTTTGAGACTCGCATAGACCTTTCCACTAGAAAAATGTTTCCAAGGAGCTCACATTCTAGAGAAGGTGGTGAGTATGTCTTGCTTGGGGAAAAAGAGCTCTTCCATTTCAGAGATAAAGTTTACCTGGTTAATCCATTCGATAGGGGAAGGAACCCCAGTGTCTTTCCAAAACCGGGTTATCAGTGATCTGGCTGCATTGATCAGGTGTTTATTAAGGGATTTCTGTGGCCCTCCAACATCCCCATCACTGAGATGCAGTAGATAGACACCAGGTGTGAAAGGCAGCTGCTCTCCAGTAATTTGGCAAATAAGGTTGTGAATCCGTCTCCAAAAGGGTTGAAGAGGGGCACACGACCACAATATATGGAGCAGCGTGCCTCCTTCTGAGTTACACAGTAGAAAGGCATCATGGCACACTCACAAACCAGCATGTAAAACAACTTGTCTCACCACTAAGGTCAATAACAGAGGTTTGGATACACGTCTTCTGCAGAAAATGTGAAAGCCGCACAGCCGCGCCAAGGCACCTCTTATAGTGCGGTCCTAACTCTAAACTATGAGAGTCTCCATCTTGGAGCACATGGGGGCAGAAGATTTCAAATTGGGTGCAGGTTTGTCAGGAGGAAGCCAAGCCTCCTTAAAGGCACAGAAACACACAAGGGATCCCGCACATCCCAATGGCAGCTGAGAACCCCCATGCGTCGCTGCACCAAATCGGTCAAGCAAAACAAATGACAAACGCACTCAACAATTTGTCACCAGTTATACAGTAAGGTGCACACAAAATGGGCTTTGAACAGTAAAACAGTAGAAAGGCATCATGGCACACTCACAAACCAGCATGTAAAACAACTTGTCTCACCACTAAGGTCAATAACAGAGGTTTGGATACACGTCTTCTGCAGCAAATGTGAAGAACTGGGGTCCTAAACCAACGAGAGAGGATTTTGAAGTTAGTTTCCTGGGTTCTACTTCTCACCGAGCTCTTGTGGGCCCCCCATATGTCTTCTGAAATGTCCAGATCTAGTTCCTGTTCCCAAGCACTCCTCAAGGTGTCAGTGCGAGAGGATTTAACATTACACACCAAGGCATAAAGCCAAGATATGAGATGACGAGAGGGGCCTTTGCCTGAGCACGCTCTCTCTAAAGGGGTCAAAGCTCTCGCAAAGCTACGTTGTTTTGTTGGGTCTGTGAGGTAGTGCTGCATTTGAAGGTAAGTCCACCAGGGAATCTGTCCTGTCTTGGAGGGGCCACAACAACCTTGCTGAGGAGACGGCTATGACAAAAAAACTAATGTGCAGTCAAAGGCTGAGAGGGGGACCACTTAGTGAGAAAGTCTGTTGTGAGTCTGGGGGGAAAGCCTGGGTTATGGGTCAGGAGGGTTAAAGGACAGTCAGGAGTCGTGAGAGTGCCCTGTCGCCCTAGGATCGTAAGTTCCCTCACGGAGGCTCCTATTAAAGGATGAACAGAGATACAACCAGGCCTGTGTCATTGTGGGAGCCATGTAAGAGCCATCAAGGGGGGTGTAGTGTCCCAGTTCTGCTCCATGTCAACCCACAATTTGGAATGAGCGTTATTGTACCAATCAATGATCCGGTACAAATGGGTGACCAGATAATATCTCTGCACATCCAGAACATCCCAGTCCCCATCCTGTTTAGAAGCTTTCAGTAAGGACCATGCTAGTCTTGGATGCTTATCTAGCCAGATGAAGTGTCTGAAGTCAGCTTCAATGCTGTCCAGATAAGATCTGTTCAGCTTGATGGGGATTGCTTGGAATAGGTACAACAGTCGTGGTACAATGTTCATTATGAGTAAAGCTGCTCGATCAAACCAAGAGCAAGAAAGGGTCCTCCACGTCTTCAGGTCTTGAGTGATGGTCGCCATTATGGGTAGATAATTTAAATGGAACAACTCCATGGAGGAGGCCGGTAGATGGATGCCCAGATATTTAACAGAGGTGGAGGCCCAGCTATAGGAAAAAGCTCTCCCAAATCGGTCAACATCAACAGGTGTCAAACCAACATTGAGTGCCTCTGATTTGGCATAGTTAATAGATAGGGTTTGCAGCCTCTGTAGAGACGTCATGGGTTCCGTCAGAAAGAACAGCATGTCGTCGGCAAAGGCCACCACTTTGTGCTTGTAGCCTCGCAGACTGTCAGGATCCAGATCACCCCCAGGTCCTGCAGTTCCTGTGCTCGCCTGCGGATGTCTCCAGCAGCCAGGAACTGTAAGGAACCTGCAGCTCCGGTACTCACCTGCGGGTGTGCCCCAGCTGTGACTGATCATCCCATCACCTGGTGCTTCCTGGGAGGGTATTTAGGCCCTCCCTGCAGTCAGGAAGCTGGGTCAGTATTGTGTTGCTGAACCTTGCTGCCTATGTGGAAACCTGTCACCGACCTGGCTTGTTACCTGACCACTCTCCGTTGAATCCAGTTCCTGTCCTGTCCTGTCCTGTCCTGTCCTGTCCTGTCCTGTCCTGCGCTGCCCTCCTGTTGATGACTCGGCTTGTACCTGACCACTCTTCTGGTATCCCGAGGCCTGCTGTACATCTGCAGGCCTGTTACCCCTCTTTGTTGGGTTTGTAGTTTTGTTGATGTGGAACTGATAAACTGTGCATATAACCCTATCCTGTGTGGGCATATTAATTTGGTCATCCTGTGTGGGTACATGCATGTGGTGTGAGAATGCCTATGCAGGGTACCCTGACAGAATACTGACCCCCTATGACCAAATTGACCACACAGGGACCTGCAGGCTTTTGGGGGTTTTCTGTTTTCCCTTGCCACTGTTGAGATGGATCTCGAGGGGATAGATTATTATGCGCTCCTGGCGTCCGAGGTGCCGCAGCACTGCCGTCAGTTGTTTCAAGGCTTCCCTAGAGCAGACCTGTTGGAGTACATCTGGAGGGCTCACGGTTTTATGGATCTGACTGGTTGTCCTTTTGAGGATATCCAACCCCTAATCACTATCTGTAGTGAACTAGCTCTGAGTGGTGATGACTTTTCCCCTCCCTTTACATTGACGCAGGTTATGTCGCTGGTGTGGTTTTTGGAGGATGATCCTACTGGGTTCATTGGATATTACTCTGAATGTTCACGGGAGACCTTTGTTGGAATGTATTGAGGCGGTTCAGTCCCTTATTGACCAGGGGGTCTGTGTGGGAACCTTTGCCGAACCCTTGCTCCAGAGGTGGTCTGACATACGGTCTAGACAGTCTAGCCCCTTTGCCAAAGCCCGATTGGGGTTAACCATGTTACCCGTGACAACCGCAGATACTTTTGTTGTTCCTATTGAACAAATCCGCTCCCAGTTTTCCGTAGCAACAGTACCTGTCTGCCATTCAGTTACACCTATTCCCAAGGCAGCCCAGCAAAAACCCTCATGTCTCTTAGCCGAGTATCGGTCAGAAGCTGAAAAGCTCAAATGGACAGATTGTTCGGATGATGGGGATTGGAGCGACTGCTCTGAGGATGAGACTGTGGATAACCGTTTTAGATACTCAGGATTCGTTCCAGTCCTGCCGGTTCCTGTTCCAGTCCAGCCTCTTCCCGCTCCTGTTGGAGACGATCCTGTTGCCGTTGGAAACAATCCCATTCCTGTTGGAGACGATCCCGTTCCAGCTGATCCAGTTCCGGTTCCAGGCGGTCCAGACGATCCAGCTCCTGTTCCGGTCGATGCCGATCCAGCTCCTGTTCCGGTCGATGCCGATCCAGCTCCTGTTCCGGTCGATGCCGATCCAGCTCCTGTTCCGGTCGATGCCGATCCAGCTCCTGTTCCGGTCGATGCCGATCCAGCTCCTGTTCCGGTCGATGCCGATCCAGCTCCTGTTCCGGTCGATGCCGATCCAGCTCCTGTTCCGGTCGATGCCGATCCAGCTCCTGTTCCGGTCGATGCCGATCCAGCTCCTGTTCCGGTCGATGCCGATCCAGCTCCTGTTCCGGTCGATGCCGATCCAGCTCCTGTTCCGGTCGATGCCGATCCAGCTCCTGTTCCGGTCGATGCCGATCCAGCTCCTGTTCCGGTCGATGCCGATCCAGCTCCTGTTCCGGTCGATGCCGATCCAGCTCCTGTTCCGGTCGATGCCGATCCAGCTCCTGTTCCGGTCGATGCCGATCCAGCTCCTGTTCCGGTCGATGCCGATCCAGCTCCTGTTCCGGTCGATGCCGATCCAGCTCCTGTTCCGGTCGATGCCGATCCAGCTCCTGTTCCGGTCGATGCCGATCCAGCTCCTGTTCCGGTCGATGCCGATCCAGCTCCTGTTCCGGTCGATGCCGATCCAGCTCCTGTTCCGGTCGATGCCGATCCAGCTCCTGTTCCGGTCGATGCCGATCCAGCTCCTGTTCCGGTCGATGCCGATCCAGCTCCTGTTCCGGTCGATGCCGATCCAGCTCCTGTTCCGGTCGATGCCGATCCAGCTCCTGTTCCGGTCGATGCCGATCCAGCTCCTGTTCCGGTCGATGCCGATCCAGCTCCTGTTCCGGTCGATGCCGATCCAGCTCCTGTTCCGGTCGATGCCGATCCAGCTCCTGTTCCGGTCGATGCCGATCCAGCTCCTGTTCCGGTCGATGCCGATCCAGCTCCTGTTCCGGTCGATGCCGATCCAGCTCCTGTTCCGGTCGATGCCGATCCAGCTCCTGTTCCGGTCGATGCCGATCCAGCTCCTGTTCCGGTCGATGCCGATCCAGCTCCTGTTCCGGTCGATGCCGATCCAGCTCCTGTTCCGGTCGATGCCGATCCAGCTCCTGTTCCGGTCGATGCCGATCCAGCTCCTGTTCCGGTCGATGCCGATCCAGCTCCTGTTCCGGTCGATGCCGATCCAGCTCCTGTTCCGGTCGATGCCGATCCAGCTCCTGTTCCTATCTGCAGGCCTGTTACCCCTCTTTGTTGGGTTTGTAGTTTTGTTGATGTGGAACCAATAAACTGTGCATATAACCCTATCCTGTGTGGGCATATTAATTTGGTCATCCTGCGTGGGTACCTGCATGTGGTGTGAGAACGCCTGTGCAGGGTACCCTGACACAGACGGATACCACGCATCTGGGGATCAGCCTGTATCAATCTGAGGGAAGGTTCCAGCGTCAGTATGAAGATCGTGGGCGACAAGGGAGATCCTTTACATGTACCATTGCTGATGGTAAATGGCGAGGACAGGCAGCCCATCATTCGAACCCTGGCCCAGGGATGTGAGTAAACGGCTCAAATCCAGCCCAACATACCGTGGCCCAGGCCAGTGTGATGAAGAACTTCTAACAAGTCCCAGGCCACACTGTCGAATACCTTCTCCACATCCGTGGAAAGCAAAACCGCCTTCCCGTCATGCGTTTCTAGCCAGTGGACAAGTTCAATGGCCCTGATCATATTGTCCCTGGCTTCTCGCCAGGGATAAACCCCACCTGATGACGGTTGATCAGGGAGGGTAGGAATGGGAGAAGGCCATTCGACAGGATGCTGGTGAACAATTTCAGGTCTAAGTTGAGCAGTGATATCGGCCTGTAACTGGAGCAGAGTTGTAGGTCTTTCCCTACTTTGGGTATGACTGGGTTCCACAAAACTGAGCCCAAACATTACACTTCACACACACTCCGCAGCTGAGATCCGCATTAGACATAACCGTCGACTGTTACAGACGGTGATGTGGGCTTCCAAAGTTTGGGACGGGAGAGTGGGCTGTTTATCTACACAATTATAAGCAGAGAGGAAGTGGGGGGCAGAGTGTGTCCTGGAAGGTTTTGTAATATTGGGATGGAAGGCTGTCTAGGCCCAGGCTCTTTCCCGGTTTGGTCTGAGATATGGCCATTGTCAGGGCCGCCATCAGGGGGGTACGGCCGACACTCAAGGGGCCCACCTGAGGGGCCCGAGAACCTTACATGAGTATCGACCGACGGCCGTACATGACTGGCAGCACTGGAGGGTCCGCACACTCCAGATCCTTACCTGGGGTGCTCTGTGCGATCCTCCGGTGCCCCCCTGTCTCCACTGCAGTGACTGACTGCACATTAGGTTTTTAAAGATTGGCACCGTGAGTAGAAGCGGCCATCTTTAAACCTGGCAAGTGCCCACATCCCATTTAATATATTGCTGAAACGGCAGTATATTAAATGAAAATAATTCCCTGGTGGTCCAGTGGAGAATCAGTATGATGTGCATCTCTTGCTGATGCAGATCATACTGATCGCTCCCTCGTGGACTAGCAGATCACACTGATTCTCCACTGGACATCAGGATAACCCCCAAGTGCCACACTGGACCCCAGGAATGCTGCCCCCCTTCCTGCAAAACAGGTGAGCAGGAGAGGGGGACATTTTTTTTTTATTGACTATTGTTTTAGTTGTGTGTGTTTTTATTTATTTTTTTATTAATGAAGCTGTGTGTGTGTGTTTCATTACGTGTGTGTTTTTCTAACCAGTTCCCGCGGGTTCACATAAATGTACGTCCTCCGCTGGAAGTGGTTAAAGCAAGAATATGGCTGCTCCTGCAGCCGTATTCTTGGTACCGTTTTAAGGCCTGTTCACACTACTTGCAGTGCGTTTCGGCTGGTGAATGGTGCCGTATCCACGGCTTCCGGCCGCAATGTGATCGCCCGCGTGGGATCGCAGGGCACATTGTGCCTGCAGTCCGGTGCAATCAAAATGCTGCAAGCACTATTTTAACTGCACCGTACCGGACCCAGGAACAATGTGCCCTGCGATCACGTGCGGGCGATCGCATTGCGGCTGGAGGGTGTGGCTATGGCGCCATTCAATACAATTGCCTGCCACGCCCCCTCCTGCCCTGGAAAAAATGGAGCCCGCCTCAATGCGATGCACTGCGTTCCGGCCGGAATCGGGCCGGAACACACTGAAAGTGGTGTGAACAGGCCCTTAAACAGTAGATGATTGCTGTTTACATACAAGCAATCTGGCGTCTGTATAGGCGCTGGATCGCTTGTATGATGCGGTGCCGTGTCCCCCTCCGCAGCCGCCGGTGCCCCCGTCAGCTTCCCAGGCTCATCTGTCTCTCATGTGAGGCCTCCCGGGCTCAAACAAGGGACAGATGAGCCCGGGACCGGCATGGAGGGTTCCCCTGACAGATCGGAGGGGAGATCAGCAGCTTCTAGCCGCGGATTTCTCCTCCGATTACTGGCCCCGGGAAGTGATGTGCATCTCGGCTTCTTTAGGGTCCCTAGGTAACATTAGGGTCTGAAAGACCCCTGATATCTCCATAAGGGGAATCTGTCACATCATATTTGCTATTACATAGGGGACTTGTTAGCCCCCTATGTGATAGCAATAAATCTGAGTGTAAAAATGAAAGTAACATTTAAGTAATTTTTTTTTTAACTACTTGAAGTCCAGGGTGTTTACACCCTCTTCCTGTCCCGGCCATTTTTCAGTATTCAGCGCTGCGGTACTATGAATGACATTTATTCTGTCATGCAACGCTGTACTGAAATGCATTTTATACCCTTTTTTGGGGACAGATAGAGCTTTCTTTTGGTGGTATTTAATATTTACTATAGTAAGGAACAATTACCAAAAATTAAAAAAAAATGTTTCCCCTATATTAAATAGTAAAACATTTATTATTACTAATTTTTTTGGTAAAATATAAAAGACGGGGTCACGTCGGGTAAAAAGACTCCAAATATGTCAAGCCTTAAAATTGCGTGTGTGTGCGAAAGCTCAAAAAACTACAACACCCAAAATTGGCCATAGGCGATGCTTTAAAAGCTTTTACCGCTCATCAGTTTAGTGTTATCAGTGATTGATGGCCCTAGAATTATTGCGCTCACTCCAAAGTTCGCGGCGATATGTAAAATGTGTAGTGCAATTTTTGATTTTGCGCGCTGGTGCATCTGACGCATATTTACGTTTATATGTGCGTATATGTGGGGGTGGGGTATTTTTTTATTTTTTACATTTATAAAAAATGTTTTTACACTTAATGTTATTGCTATCACATAGGGGAATAACAATCCCCCTATATAATAGCAAAGGCATACTGATAGGTCCTCTTTATGGAGACATTAGCGGTCTCTAAGACACCTTAATGTCACCTGGGAACCCCCAAAGAAGCTGATGAAGCACAGATCTGCTCCCCCAGCTTCTTCTCTCTGGCTATAGCAGCCAGATGACTGGCAGGTGAATGAAAGAGTGATGTATTACACATTACTTCCACAATGACAAAATGCTGATCTCCCTCCCATATTCCTCCTGACGCCCTTCCGAGCCGGTCCTGGGCCGCAGATGTGGTAGCGGATCCCGAGATTGAAGGTGAGGGTGCAGGAGGCGGGTGGTGGCACTCTAGGAGTGGGGGGGGTAAAAACAAAAATTGTGCTACACATGTTATATATCGTCGCGAATGTCGCAGTGAGAGCAATAATTATCGGTCCATCAATCACTGATACCGCTAAACTGATGAGCCATAAAAGCATTTAAAGCGTCGCCTATGGGAAAGTTTGGTTATTGTAGTTTTTTGCGGTTTCACGGATGCACGCAATTTTAAGGCTTGACATGTTTGGTATCTATTTACCCGGCGTGACCCCGTCTTTTATATTTTACCAAAAAATTAGCCATTATATTCTGTTTCTGTGCACTTAATTTCATGTTAGTGTATTTTATCCTAAAAATACTTGTTTGATAAACATTTGTGCAAATACCGTGCCACATAAACAATTTCAACTAGCATCTTTCTATTCTACAAGGCCTCCGCTTTCAGAAAATATATCATTGTTTTGGGGTCTGAAGCCTTTATCTAGCCAAACATTCAGATTTTATCATGTGTGTGCAAATGTAAGAAATTGCCCTGGACAGCAAGTGGTTAATGCGTGTGTCATGTGTGTGTTTTAATGCGTATATAAATGTTTGAATTTGTGTGTTTCCCTATGTTGCCTGAGGCAGTGATGCTGAAAAAACCAGAGCGCCCAAACTGCAATGCAATACTAAAGTTATTTTCAGTGTTGGCTCTTTGAGATAAATTGATTTTGCGTCGCAGTTTGGGTGCTCTGGTTCAAAAACATTCACCATCACTATCCTAGCCTGACATTGGCGCAGACAAGTGCCCAGAGGTAGCGGGGAAGGGCTGTAGATACAGGGAGAGCGGCCCCCCACTGAAAAAATGTGGTGCCCCCCATCTGCCCCTGGTGAGAACTCTTTGGTTTTTAAAGTTTATTGGCACTGGTAAGAAAATGTATAATGTGGCAGATTGGGTTTATGTAAATATCCGATTGGTTGTTGGGGCGACTGTTTACTTTTCTTATATATTTTTTTTTTAGATTTTACAACCTGTGTAATTTGATGTTGTGTTATGTTTTATGCGTCTCTGCTGTATACTGGTCAGATTATATGGTGTGCTGTGGTTTGTAATAGACGTGCAGGGCAAATAAATTTGGTTCAGACGAAACAAATGAAAATGAGAAACATTTTTATTTGTTTCGTCAAAGGAAACTAATTTTAATGTTGTTTTGGATTCAGAGGCAATGAGCCTCCAAATCCGAAACCACACACAGAAATTGCAAATCAGCGTGTTCTGCGCATGCCACCATTTTGGAGTATATCTTGGTATACACCAAGATGGCGGAACCTGAACATGTGGGCGCTGCCATCTTGGTGTATACCAGAGTCCAGCATGTCACTAAGCCGAGAGCTATATAAATGTATAATAATAGTATGTGACTGTGGGGGGACATTAGAGTGTAAGCTCTTCTTACTGCCTTGGGTGCACCCAAATATTGGGCCTTCAGAGTTATTCCAGTGGTAGATGATGCCGTGGTCACACAGGCAGTCAAGTAAAGGGCGAAGTGCCCGGCGTTGTTGCAGGGTAATAACAGACAGGTCCTGGAACAATTTAAAGTGACATTAAAGGCAAACAGTTTTTTCCCTCCCCCAATGCTAGTGTAAGTACTTACCTTAAATGATGTCTATTAATCCAATCTTCTTTCCTGTAGTTTTCAGCCCTCTCTCCAGCGATGCTGCGGGTCTCCGATCCAGCGCTGACTCCTCTGTCCTTGCTGGTACTTCCTGTCTCATGGTGTCTGCATGCGGGTGCTTGCGTCCATATACTTACCTTGTGTCTCTCCTCATCTCCCGGCCGAAAATCCGAACTGCGCATGCGCCTGCCCCAAGATGCTTTGCGGCTGCCCGAGAATTTTCAGATTTTCGGACGGAAGCGCGTGGGAAGATACAGGTATGTATTAACCTCTGTTAAAGCGTTTTGTTTTTTTTTTTAAACTTTTTTTTTAAAACCCCATCTAATTCGGATATTCACCTTAAAGCACCCACCGACCTAGACTTGTGCCTATCAGAAAAAGCGGATCACACGTTACAGTGGAAGAAGCAAAAATTCTATGCTCAAGCCAATAAACCAGGGACGATGTTGGAAAGGAAACTATGTTATTTTGACCCTGTCCCCCCACCCATTTCTTTGCGAACCCAGACTAACCATCTTACTAGCAATCCCATTAACGTTCTAAATGAATTTCACAGCCATATTTCCAAGCTCTACTCTGAACCCTCCCCTTCACCCCCTACTCTTCTATCCACCTCCCTTGATTCGGTGTCTTTCCCCTTCCTCCCAGATTCTAACAGAGACCTTCTGAATGGCAATATCACGAGAATGAAGTGCACTTAGCAATCCATTCTCTTAAGACTGGTAAACGAGCTGGCCCAGATGGCTTTTCAGCATTTTATTATAAGAAATTCTCAGAATCTTTGGTCCCCACCTAGTTCAATTATTTGAAACAAGAGAAGACTTTAGATGCTCGGAGCTAATATGGTTATGCTCCCCAAACCCGATAAAGATCCAAGAATATGGTCTAACTTTCGGCCCATTTCACTTATCAACGACGTCAAACTCCTATCCAAGATTCTGACCTTTAGACTTAATTCTCTCCTGGGGAAGCTCATCTGTAAAGATCAGGTAGGTTTCTTTCCTAGTCGCCAAGCTTCAGCTAGCATCCGTAAAGTGTTACATCTTTGCCATGCAGCTCGTGGTTGTAACCAGGACCTATTTTTACTCTCACTCGATATGCATAGGGCTTTTGACTATTTCTTGGACATACCTTATGACGGTAGTCAAAAAATGGGGCTTTGGCATAGGCTTTCTCAACTGGATCAAGGCAATGTATTCTGACCCTAGGGCCTCAATACGATACCAGGGCTTTAGCTCCCCCTCGTTCCCAGTCATACTTGGTACCCGACAGGTTTGCCCATTATCGGCCATTCTTTTTATTGTTGCCCTGGAACCACTCGCCTCCTCTATCCACACTAAACCAGACATTACAGGACCAGGCATGGGAGGTTACTCTCACAAAATCTCAATGTTCGCAGATAATATCTTGCTTTCTCATACATCTCCCCATATATCAATTCCTAAGCTGATGTCTACCTTATCTCAATTTGAAACTATCTCGGGTCTTCGAGTCAACCCAGAGAAATCCCACGCATTGGACATTACGCTTTCCCCCTGCTCCAAAATTTACATTCAGGAGAATTACTGATTCATTTGGGTGTCTTCCCTCCCCTATTTAGAAATTCATATTAGCCCTCTCTACTTTTCCTTATATTAGGCCAATTACCCTAGATTGATACGCAAGCTTAAACTGCTTCTCGCCTCATGGTCACATCACAACATATCTTGGATTGGCAGGATACATGCTGTCAAAATAACTTATCTCCCGAAACTTTTTTTTTTTTGTGTGTGTCCTGCCGGTCCAAGTTCCAGCCCACATCATTCGTATATTTACAAAGAGATATATTACGATTCCCACCCTCGAGTTAACAGACATATACTATATAGATCCAAACTACAAGGAGGGTTGGGTTTCCCCTATCTTCCGAATTACTATAAGGCGGCTCAAGCAGCCCCACTAGCTGCTCTGTCCGCTCATGACGAAACACCTTTATGGGTCGCGTTAGATGCGGTTGATTCCCATCCTATTCTGGTTGCCAACCTGCCCTGGCTTTCACATAGCGCCTGTCCCTTAGGATTTAGCCCCATTATTCTACACACTTTGAAGACCTGGGACTCGATTAAATATTTGGGATCCTTAGCATCTCCCCATCTTCCCCTCCTTTCCATCACACGCTGCCCGTTATTTCCCCCCCCGGAATGGACAATCCCATTTGATTCTCTTGGTGGACTAATGCAGGTTTTCAAGATATCCAATCCTTGTTATGTGACTTAGGAATTCGAAACTTTGCCTCTATTTGATCGTCCAATAGGGCACCCCAATCTGAATATTTTTCCTTGGGAAATTTTTTTAAAGTCCTTTTCCAATGGTATTATACCCCTGCATAATATTATCCCTTCTTATCCTGTGAACTGTTTTCATGGTTGTTCTGTCCCGGGAATGATGGGTCACATCTGGTGGGAATGCCCCAAGGTTAGGAGACTTTGGATCCAAGTCTATGCTCTTATTGACACTGTTTTTGGCTGCAATTTACTTAAGAACCCCGCTGAGGCCTCATTGCATGAGAAGGTACATGGGGTGTCGCAGGGCCAATGGGCTTTGATCACTCACATCTTTATGGCCACTAAACAGACTTTTGCAGAATCAGAAACCTACTGACCCCACAGTAAACATGCCCAGGTAGTTTAGTGAACACACACTCAAGCACCTACTATATGCAGCATTCTCCCATGACATGTATTAATATGCTGTATTCATAATGAAATAAAACAATATCCAGAAGCTTTTTTTTGGTATCTTTCGATTTTATATTATTTCATGTCATATTATTTGCTCCCATTTGTGTTTTTAATGTTCTTATCTTATGCTGCTTATGGCTGCTGCATCAGCTCAGCTCTACAGTGCATGATGTAATGTACGTGTATATTTCCCCTTTTTTAAAAAAAAAACCTATAAAAAGAATGTAAAGAAACTGTCACTAAGTTGTGCTAATGCACAGTAGCTTATCAGATACACAGCAAAGAAAGACTTAAGGGACATCATTCTGTTACTATTAGCTCAGCTGATATTCAGCAGAGCAGATTCTGGGCATTGTGACATGTACAAATGACACACTCTTAAAAATGATGCCATATGTTCCATCCTTTTACTAATTGCTGCAAAATAAAATGTGATTCAAAGATGCATTATATTATTGAAATAATGATTAAAGTCTAACTTTACCTAAAACCTGTTTTTTTTTTTTTTTCTTTTTTGGGTGGATAGTAGGTTAAATCACCTGCCGGCTTCCTGTATCTCCTCATAATTTCTGCTGTGCTTTGTTCTTGAAAAAGTATGTAGAGAGGGTGCTCCTAAGTGTACCTTTTTTTCCAGTTGCTTGAGAAACAACCAGGAGAGAGAGGAGAGACAGCCAGGAGAGAGTGAGGAGAGACAGCAAGGAGAGACAGCCAGGGGAGAGAGAGCAAAGAGAAACAGCCAGGAGAGAGAGAGAGGAGAGACAGGCAGGAGAGAGAGGGAGAGTGAGGAGAGACAGCCAGGGGAGAGAGGGAGGAGAATCAGTCAGAAGACAGAGAGAGGAGAGACAGCCAGGAGACAGAGCAAAGAGAGACAGCCAGGAGACAGAGCAAAGAGAGACAGCCAGGAGACAGAACGAAGAGAGACAGCCAGGAGACAGAACGAAGAGAGACAGAATGAAGAGAGACAGCCAGGAGACAGAACGAAGAGAGACAGCCAGGAGACAGAGAGAAGAGAGAGAAAGGAGAGACAGCTAGGTGAGAGAGTAAGGAGAGACTGCCAGGGGAGAGAGCAAGGAAAGACAGTCAGGGTAGAGAGTGAGGAGAGACAGCCAGGGGAAAGAGCAAGAGAGAGAGAGAGATGAGAAAGTCACTAATTATTATAATGTGTTTACCTTGCCATTGGCAGCACAACTATAGGTGAATAATTGCTTGCTTGTATGTGGCAGCCCATGCCCGATAGAATCAACCTTTGTCTGGGTCTGGGGCGGTTGCTTTCCTCTCGTCGTGCTCCCGTGTCTTTGATCAATTAATCGTGAAGATATTTTTAGGATATATATTTTCCTTTACTTCTTTCCCCTGAAGAAGCCCTGGTTGGGCGAAACATGTTGGGATTTACAGGAGCATCCATACAACTTTGAAAAAAAGCAACCGCACATTTCAGAACTGTACGGTACTGTCACCAGACGGTGAATGCACCCGCATATGTTTTTTTATTATTTTCTGTTTTTTCTTCCTATCTTTTAAAATAATATTTAAAATTATATTGCAATAAATGTTTTTCTAAGATTTTATCTCTGAGGTCCTGGAATTGTTTCTTAAAAGCCCCTTTTCTCTTCTACCTTTGGGTATTTGCACACCCCATTGTGGAAACATCCTTTCTCTTTTATAGGTGAATAAAACTGGTGCAAACACAAAACATGTTCATATTTATATGTGCTGAAAAGTAAACTGATCTTACAGTTGTAGTGTGATCCGCATTTCATGGGTCAGTTGTCCTATGTCTGGCCTGTAGAATGTTACTTTTAGCTGACCTCAGACCAGAACCATTGCACAGTATACCTCAGACCAGAACCAATGCACAGCAGACCAGCACCCACCCGACATTCACCCTATTAGCTGCACAGATGCAAGCCCCCACAAATGGAGAATAGGGTTGCATGCCAGCCAGCAAAGCCTTGCCTCCCAGGCTGGGCATGTGTTCCGGGGGCACCCCTGCTATAGACTAAGCAAGTTAGCGAGGCCTCCACGAGCACAAGGCCTTAGGTGACTGCATTATTGGCCTAATTAAAGAGCTGCCTCTGGCTGAACAGCGCTTTTAATTCGAGTACTGGGCAGGAGGTGTGTTGGACCACCAAAAACCAGGGTTGCTGCTCTTTGTGTCTCTCTAGCAAGCTGCCAGCGTACAGTATTGCGGCAGTGATTAGGACTCTTAATAAATGAAAATTAAGTCTCAATAATTACTGTTCATGGAAGGATGAACTACAAGTCTCGTCTACAATCGGGGAGCTTGTAGTTTCAGAGGAATACAAGTGCGGTGACATCACCATACTTGTTGTCCATTAACTTTGCCTCCCGTCCAAGTTACTTCATGTCCGTATCTCAGCAAGGCCGGATTCGCTCTGCTGCCCCAAGACCCACAATGCGCCTGCACGGTCCTCTGCACAGAAAACCATGTGGGAAACGCAAACGCTATATGTGAATAGAGCCTAAAAATCTGGGTAAAATATGAGTGGCAAAGTTTTTTTAGACTGCTGACATCGGAACTGTGTATTGTAGCCAGGGACCAGAGACACTTATTGAGGCAGTGTGTGTGCTGAGGGAAGGAGAAAAAACCAAACAAACCACAACCCCTCCCCACCTTCCCCCGGCCAGAACGAGGAGGAATTTCTATGTCACTTTACAAATGATCTTCCCGAAGTACACAGAGCAGACAGGAGGACTTACTGTAAGCTGCTCCACACATTGCACAACAGAGGCCACAGCTACAGCCGAAGAACTCCCTCAACGCAGCACAGAACAGGGGGCGGGGCTGGGGCGGACAGTACACCAGGATGCATGTATTCCACTAACACTGTTTCTCTGCAGGGACGCTACCATTTCTCCCCCCGTCCTGCCTTGCACTACCTGCGGGCTGGGCACAGGTGCCCTAGGTTACACGACCCCTGCTGTAGATCGGGCGAGTTAGGCAGCCACGAGGCCCCCATGAGTGCGAGGCCTCTGGCGGCCGCCACCCAATTGTAGAGCCGCCTCTGAGGCTAGCCAATGTTGGGGTCCATACTGTATTGCAAATGTGAATTGAAGAATAGCACATATGGCCAACGGCATCTCACCACTCCCAGGATTAATCAGAAGAGAAGATGTCCGTCATTAAGAGACGGGCGTCTCCTTTCTCTCAGCCGACCCCTCTGATGATGCTGAAGTCATCCACTGTACTCTTGGGTGTAGTCTCTGGTCACCGGAAGATACTGGGAATGTTCTCTATAAATGTTTTCAGGCCTCCAGCCGATTGCTGGGCCTTCTAGAATCCCTCACTGTATCGGCTCTGCCATTCGCCCAGGCCGCAATCTTCCCACTGTCACAGTGAGTTGGGGCTGGTAAGGAGATCGCTGTCATCGGTGTGCCACAGGAGGCCGGGCTCTCCTCCCGCACTGCCCCGCTCAGCCTTCTTTGACAGATCAGGAGAGTGGTGTGGGGTCGGAGACAGGTGTCAGCTGTCACAGGAGGCCAAGCCGGCAGTGCAGGGGAGGAGTCAGCTGTCAAAATAGGCCGAATTATCCTCCCATACCATCAGCTCAGACTCCTGTGAGAGTCGATCCAGGATGGAGAACAGGTACAAACGTTCAGGGATCATTGATTGCTAAATGTTTGTAGAAATCTAGACATAATATGAGTTATTATGTACCAGTTATGAATGAATAGGAAGTTGTCCGTCATTAAGAGACGGGCGTCTCCTTTCTCTCAGCCGACCCCTCTGATGATGCTGAAGTCATCCACTGTACTCTTGGGTGTAGTCTCTGGTCACCGGAAGATACTGGGAATGTTCTCTATAAATGTTTTCAGGCCTCCAGCCGATTGCTGGGCCTTCTAGAATCCCTCACTGTATCGGCTCTGCCATTCGCCCAGGCCGCAATCTTCCCACTGTCACAGTGAGTTGGGGCTGGTAAGGAGATCGCTGTCATCGGTGTGCCACAGGAGGCCGGGCTCTCCTCCCGCACTACTCTCCTGTGAGAGTCGATCCAGGATGGAGAACAGGTACAAACGTTCAGGGATCATTGATTGCTAAATGTTTGTAGAAATCTAGACATAATATGAGTTATTATGTACCAGTTATGAATGAATAGGAAGTGGTCTACATCACTTCCTATTCATTGATGATTGTGTACATAGTAAACATACTATCTCCACAATTTATGAATTGTGAGGAACACTCAGTATAGAGGATTATTGTTCATTTATAGCAGGGGATGCAGAAAAAGAGATTGAGGACTCTATGTCCTCAATCTCTTTTTCTATTCTAAAAGGCAAATGTCAGGGGTCTGTTTAGACCCCTGATATTTCACCGAAGCCCCCAGCAGTAAAGTAAAAAAATTACAATATTTGATAAAAAAAATAAATGTAAAAATAAATAAAATGAAATATAATTTTTTTAAAAATTTAGAAAAAAAAATTAAATTAAATATTTAAAAAAATAGAAAAATATATATTTTTGGTTTCGGCCTGACAGTTTTTTAATTTAATTTAAAATGTCCTTTCTGTGCACCTCTACCGTTTTTCTTCTTAGGAGTGCACTCTGAGTCTGTGCGCCAGTCTGTGAGATCGGCTGGCCAACTGTGGCCGGCTTTAAATTCTACATCCGTGCGGCCAGCTGATCTCATCAAGGAGGCGCACAGAGCGTAATCCTAAGTCTCCACCAGTGCTCATTCTTCCTCCGAACTGACTGGGAGGAAGTTACACCTAGGCGCACAGAGCAGCTATACAACAAGAATAATTGTTGATTGTTGAGATGTGCATTTAGATTCAGACGAACTGTCAAATCAACGAATTTCTGTCAATTCGGCAGTCCATACGAATCCGAATTACTATGTACCCGTATATACAAATTCGTTGTCTGGGTGCCAAGATGGTGCATCTGATGTCAAGTAAGAAGACACACCACCCTCTTTGGTGTACCGAAATGTTTCTATGCGTGGTCAATTTGGCTGCTGCACTTTTTTTTTTCCAATGTGCAGTTTCAGATTCGGAGGCTCGTTCCTTCCGAATCCGAAACAGCATAATCATTAATTTTGTCCAAAACTTTATGCTGTACACATCTACTTTATTGTCATAAAACTTTTGCTATCATCTTACTTTTTCATGAATACGGAATGTTAAAACCATCCCGTTTTTGCCAACCCAATGTCCCGTTTTTGGCTCAAAGGAATATGGTCAGCCTAGCCCTGTTTATGCATTTTTAGCACATGCTTAGTTACCCATTTTGAACTACTTAATATTGGTACAGCTACATTGCAAAATATTGTATTCTGCTATTTTTAAGTAGTAATGTATGTAATAGCATTCATTATATCAACAGTTTTTTACCATTTAGATACAGACCAGACTGTCTACTAATCCTGACAGTAACAGGGGTTAGTACAAGCTATAATACTATCATGGGTACTTGAGCAGTTACAGCAATAGTTGAAAAGGACTTAAAAAAGAAAAGGATTCTGACAAGTATTGGCAAGGGCATAGATATCTGCTATACCTATTTTTCACCAAGTTAAATGGAAAGTCTCTTGGTTTTTGACAAATTAAAAATGATCGACAATATTAAATGATTCAATATCAAAATATAAGAACGTTTGGCTGCTTGGATCCTAAATGTTATGTCTTCTGATTTTGATATAGCTTTAGTAGATATAAGTTGATAATAGCACAGAGCGCTCGGGAGCCATACAAGGGAAATGGGGTGGGGGTGAGATTTAGGAGGAGAGAACATTTTTTGTTGTTGTTTTTTGGGGGGTTGGGAGGTATATGGGGTAGATGGGAATGGTGGGATGCTGTATGGGGGGGGGGAAGTTAATATTTCTAAATGCAACTAGGGTGAGTACCTAAATCTGTCTTGGTATCAGCCTCTTGTAATCCCCTGTACCACAGAACTCAGACTGGGAGATGTAGGGTCATTACTCTGGGCTCAGGCTCTGCTGTGTGCACATGTGCTGACAATGAGCATACAGAGAGCATGAGACACATCCCTCATTCACACTAGAAAAGGCCTGGCACGTACAGCTCCGTGCTGCGTGCATGGCCGTATCGGGCAGCTCCCGGGAAGGTCAGGTGTTGCGTGTGATTAGTACGCAGCCCCTGTCCTTCTCTATGGGACTACGCGGCCGTACGCCGCCTTATGCTCACCCGCCCTGCACATCCATGTGGGTGCGGGTGAGCGTACTTGTACGCTGACAGGATGGATCCTGTCTGCGTCGGAGCCAGGAAACACGCACCCGCACGGACCTGCACTTGGGGTTGAGCGTAGGGGGGCGTATGGGTGCGTAGTCCCATAGAAAAGGACAGGGGCTGCGTACTAATCACACTTGTCCTTCCCGGGAGCTGCCCGATATAGCTGTGTACTTTGTACCTAAAGTGGTATATAAGCATAGAACAAGAAGGTTTTAGGCTAAGCTCTATGAAACTGGACTTATCTTCTGTAACATTTAAGATTTTTCTGAGACTTGTAGCATTTTTATTGGCTGAGATATATAGAAATCCATGGTGGAAATAGAAGTATACTTTAAATTGAATTAGCTTTACTAGCATACTTCCCAACTGTTTGTCATTTGGAGGCACTGTTCGTCATTCAAGCTGCCCATACACCTTGCGATCATAGGACAAAACTTTTTGCCCGATGATCGAACCCATCTTCCCCGATTATACACTTTACGGTTATCGGACGATTTTCATATGCGATCGCGTTTTCGTCCGATATTCGTAAGATGGGCAGTGTACAATTGCAAATACTGTACAATCGATCGGCTTTTGACTATCCAGCAGGTTAGAAAACTTCGGTTGATCGTACGATTTTCGCAAGGTTGGTGGCGTTCTCGTACGTCAAAATTTGTACGATTAACACTGCTCATGCGCAAACGAAAATACGTGCGGTCGAGTACCGCAATTCGTCTAGGTTTTTTTTAGACTACAGCTGATTGAACCTTGCCATAATCGGGGCAGGATGGGGCTGCCGTACGAAAATCGCAGGACAGTTCGATCATCGGACGAATAGTTTCGTCCGATGATCGCAAGGTGTATAGGCAGCTTTAAAATATGGTATTCAACTAACAAAATGAAATTTTGCAGTAAAAACTTTATTATATCTCCTAATTATCCTTGTTGCTATTTTGAAAAGCCAATATAAAGGAGAACAAATGGTGGAAAACAGCAATTCTGGGTTTAACTAATAATTTTTTCGGCATATATGTTTTTGATGGTCTGCATCATATGTTTTTGACATATACAGTAGTTATAACATATACCACCTACCTGAAAAATTTCAGATTTTGTGGGTATCAGTATATGGTATTGCACCCGAAACTATTGAGAGAACCGCCTACCCTCATACTGTACGTGTATGAAGAGGCGTTCCTTCTGAACGGCTTCCCTTGTTGCCGAGGCAACGGCGGGGTGGGTGTGGCCGGCGCGTGCGAGTCGTTTTCGCGCATGTGCAAGGGGGAGTCCACACCCCCGATCGGCGACCGGAACATCGGGCCGGTCGGTCTGATTCGGAGGTGGAGGCTATTGAAGGGGAGGGGGGTTAGACCAGCTAGGATGGCAGAGAAGGCGTTAGGAGATCCTGGGTGGACACTATTAGGGTACCATGTACTCTTCACTCTATACAAGTGCAAACCGTGGGGTCTGTCTATCCAAGGGGGGATACATCATTACCAATACGTGTGGGATGCTTTATATACATTTTTTGTGGCCAGATTATTATGACTACCCCATCAGTACTTCGTTGGGCCACGAGATGACTCCACGAGATGACTTTGTTGGGCCGCCAAGAGTTGGGCCGCCAAGTGACTCCAAGCGATGTTGAAAGGTGATGCGAGGAATCTGACACTGCACTGTTGCCCTTCTGTTGTCTTGTACCAGTCTTGCCACTCTCCGTTCTGCCCTAACATTGACTAGTCACTGACGGCCACAATTCGCACGTTCAGACCCAGATTTTCAGCTGACAGTCCAGTCTTTAAACACTTTAACAATGTGCCCCTCTTGAACATTTAACGAATTCTGCTGTTTTGCTGATATTCGCTCCATGGCTCGCGCCAACAATCATCCCACATTCAAAGGCTGTTAAATCGCATTGTTTACTCATATTCAGGGGTGTATCTACTGCAAGGCAAACTAGGCATTTGCCTAGGGCGGCACTTTCCAGGGGGGCGCCAAAAATGCTGCCCCCAAACCAGTTAGTTGAGAGAGAAAAAAAATTATATTATACATTTTTCATGAATTACTGCCAGTACTCCTGGACCTGGTGCTTCTTTGACTGGGGATCAACATGTCCACCTATACCGCCTACTCCTACATATATTTGCTGGCTGCAAGGAAGTGCAGCCTATGAACTCCGTTCAGAGTTATGTCTCTAGAGCTACAGAGCCCAGCGGCCAAGGCAAAAGATGGGTAACTGCAGAATTAGAGGGCCCAGCATATTAAGGCAGAAGATCGGTGTTGCAGCTGCAGAACTAGGGAGCCCATCAAGCCAGGAATAGAGAAGGTGGCTATTCCAAAGGTAGAACTAGAGCATCCTGCTATGTTGATAGCGCAACCTGTCAGAATCTAGATACACCGTGCGCGCTGTATCCCACAACTGACAGGTTATGCAAAATGTCTTAAACCGGAAGGGGTGGGACTAATTTAGATTAGGGATTGGGGGGTGCTCGGTTTTAGTCTTGCCTAGGGCAGCACAAAACCAAGATACACCACTGCCCATATCTTCAGAAAAAAATCACTTCTACTGTCGTGGTAAACAACCTGCTTCCCTATTTATAATGGTCTGGCTCTCTAGCAACTTGAGCGCAAAATTATAGCTAATTATAGCTAATTTGCCTACAAACGTCAAGTGGTCGTAATAAACTGGCCAGTCAGTGTATATTGATATTCACATATATATTTTTTTCACATATACAACACTCACTTGTATTGGATTGTATCCATTCACCACCACCATACAGTTTATGACAACATATGGGGATGGTAGGCAATACACAGCTCACACACAGTGGTGGTTAATTTGGAGTAATCAAATACCTTAATGGGCTGTCAATAATGAAACTGAGGTTTAATTAATTTTTATATATACCTCTTTTTTGATTAGGAAAGCACTTAGATGGGTAGTATATACGCAGTTTGATATAGGCAAAGAGCCAAAATAAACATTTATGTACTTTATAGACACTCTTCACTTCCCTCTTTACCTAACAGGGTGATAAAACAGGATCACTTTCCCTTATCAGCCAATAACCAGCTAAGCTTGCAGGTATTCTCCCTGGCTACTTCTCTCCACATCGCCTCAAGGTCCCAGGTGTGACGAGGGACCTATTTGGGAGGGTTGGATTCACCCGGCCCTCATCATCTTGGTCCTCCAAACGTCGGTCCTACTCCATACAGTGAATGTGCATGGTGAGTGCCAGGTGATCATGTCCCTCTGGACCGTTCATCTTCATTGAAAAAAAGTTTTCAATAGCCACCATTGTGAATTTTGTGTTGTTCAACTGCGCATGATGATGTTATTGTGTCTATCTTAGAAAATAAGTTTATTAATTAAGAATTTACATATCTAATTATACACCACTACATCCCTAGAGGATGATTGTATAAACACAAAATACATATATATATTATTTCTTTTAGATCAAAAAATAAGGGTCCCCTGAAGAAGCCATCAGCGAAATGCGTCGGGACTTTAAAATAAATATTATTTAATCGGATCATGTTAGCAAAAATATATTAATAAGATTTATGAATGTACACACTGGGCATAGGATCTTTTTCAAGTATTGCATGAATCATGTATTGTAATGAATTTTTATCTATTTATATGTTTGTTTAAATAAATTTTGAAATTTTTTAATATATCTATAATTGTTTATGCATGGTCTATCATACCCCTCCGCAAACCTTACTCCTTTCCTCCTATTTTTCTCACTCGATTCTACCTCCTAAAATGTTTGAAAGTCAATGAGAAAAGAACTTCACTCAAGTTATTAATAGGGTTATTCACAAAAGGGTGAAGGGTTTGGAAAAGGCAGGAGAAGTGAAGAATCTAAGACAACATAGATGAGCTGGAAAGTGAGCTGAATTGGAGAATTTTTCCAAATCATCTATGTTGTCCTAGATTGTTCACTTCTCCTGCCTTCTCCAAACTCTTCACCCTTTTGTGAATTACCCTGTAAGTTTTAAACATAATAAGCTATTAATAATAATAAGTTAGAACCACTTTAAATGGGCAGGTATGAAGGAGAAAGAGTAAGCATTCGAAGGTCAGTGAAAATGTATCAGAGACTGAAAGCAGTCTCATGCTGCTATTGTGACCCAAATCCAGCATGTCGGATCCACCTCAGCATTTAGTAGACTGAAGACTCGTCTGATGTCTGTATCCTATTCAGGGCCGCCATCAGGGGGGTACCGCCGATACTCCTGTAAGGGGCCCGTGAACCTTACAAGAAGTATCGGCCAACAGCACTGCAGTGGAGACGGCCGGGCCCCCGCATCATCGGAGGAAACCGGGGCCCGCACACTTCAGATCCTCACCTGAAGTGTGCTGTGCGGGCATCCGGTGTCCCCGGGGGTCTCCACTGCATATTAGGTTTTAAAAGATGGCCGCCGCGAGTTGCCATCTTTAAACCTGGCAAGTGCCCACAGTACATTTTATATATTGCCGAACCGGCAATATATTAAATGAAAATCATGCCCTGGTGCTCCAGTGGGTAATCAGTATGATCTGCATCTCTTGCTGGTGCAGATCATACTGATCGCTCCCTCGTGGTGCGGCCGCTGATTGTCAGGGATCAATTAGTATGGTCTGCATGCATCTGAGATGCAGATCACACTGATTCTGCAATGGACAACCAGGATAATCCCCAACACTGGACGCAGGGATGCTGCCCCCCTCCTGCAAAACAGGTAAGCAGGAGAGGGGGACATTTTTTAATTAACTTTTTATTTTTAATAATTGTATGAGAGTTTATTTTTTATTTTTTTTAAATGAAGCTATGTGTGTGTTTTTTTAAGGAGCATGTTTGTTTCATTATGTGTGTGTTTTTTTCACATAAATGTACATCCTCCGCTGGAAGTGGTTATACCAAGAACGCACTACAGCCGACTCACTTTTTTGCCGGGCAGGAGGCGGCGTTGCGGGCCATTGTAGTGAATGGTGCCGTTGCCACTGCCTCCGGCCGCACGGGATCGCAGGGCACATTGTGCCTGCGATCCTGTGCGACGGCATTGTGGCCGGAGGGCGTGGCAAACTGTGCCATTAATTACAATGGCCTGCCACGCACCCTGCTGCCCGGCAAGAAATTGAGCCAGCCGCAATGCGATGCAGAGTGTTCCGGCCGGAATCGGGCCGGAATGCACTGCAAGTGGTGTGTACAGGCCCTTAAACAGTAGACAATTACTGTTTAAATGCAAGCGATCCGGCGTCTGTATAGGCGCTGGATCACTTGTATGGTGCGGTGCCGTGTCCCCCTCCGCAGCCGCCAGTGCCAACGCCAGCTTCCCGGGCTCATCTGTCCCTTATGTGAGGCCTCCCGGGCTCACACCAGAGACAGATAAGCCCGGGACCGGCGTGGAGGGTCTCCCCTTACAGATCACTCCGATCACTGGACTTAGGAAGTGATGTGCACAGCCTCCGGCTCCTAGCCAGAAGAAGAAGCTGGTGAAGCAGATCTCTGCTTCATCAGCTTCTTTGGGGTCCCTAGGTGACATTAAGGATCTGAAAGACCCCTGATGTCTCCATAAAGAGGACCTGTCTCATTATATTTGCTATTACATAAGGGACTTGTCAGCCCCCTATGTGATAGCAATAAAGCTGAGTGTAAAAAAAAAAGTTGTATAAATTAAAGTAACATAAAAAGATAAATGCAAACAACATTTCCTTAACCACTTGAAGTCCTATCTGCTCCTTTCTCACCTTTTTACTGTTAATATATTGGTAAAATTTTTTGGGGTTCTTTTTACTATCTGCGGCGATATGCTTTTCGCACTCAGTTTTAGTTACACCCTCTTCCTGTCCCGGCCATTTTCCAGTATTCAGCGCTGCAGTACTTTGAATTACATTTATTCCGTCATGCAACGCTGTACTGAAACTAATTTCGTACCATTTTTGGGGACAGATAGAGCTTTCTTTTGGTGGTATTTAATATATTAAAATTTATTATTACCCTATTTTTTTGGTAAAATATAAAAGTTGGGGTCACGTCGGGTAAAAAGACCCCAAACATGTTAAGCCTTAAAATTGCGTGTGTGCGCGAAAAAAAAACTAAAGCGTTGCCTATGGCCCAAAATTGGCCATAGGTGACGCTTTAAAAACTTTTACCGCTCATCAGTTTAGTGTTATCAGTGATTGATGAATTATTGCTCTCACTCCGACGTTTGCGGCGATATGTAACATGTGTAGCGCGATTGTCGTTTTTGCGCATCTGATGCGTATTTACATTTATATGTGCGTAAACGTGGGGGTGGGGGACATAAAGCTTTATTTTATTTTTTTTACTTTTTTATATGTGACTTTTTTTTTACACTTATTGTTATTGCTATCACATAGAGCAGTGGTTCTCAACCTTTCTAGGGCCGGGACCCCTTGGTAACATTTGCCAAGTTGTGGTGACCTCCAAAGGTAACATTTAGGGATGACGCGGCTGCTGCAGCGACATCTGGAGGCGTGGCAGGAGAACTGACACTGCTGTGCTAGGAGAGAGCTGAGGAGGACTCTCACCTTGCACAGCGACCCACAGGTTGAGAACCACTGCTATGGGCAAAGACAGGACTGGGCTCTGCAGCTGGAACTAGAAGAATTGGATTTAAAGTGTGTGGCTATGGGGGCGTGGCCTGGGGCTCGATGTAGAAGGACGTGTGGTGGAGAGCTCTCTACATAGATCCTGATAGTTCCTCGATTTGCAGGCTCCCTTTGGTTACCTGCAGTCCGCAACTTGCTTCATCAGCCCTCCGGGTGAACTGACAGCTTCGGTCTCGGTCCCCGCCACTGCAGCATAAGGAAAACGGTTAAGAAGGAGACTGCTGCTTCGGCTGGCCTCCCGCAAGATGGCGGCGGCAGCACACACGTCCCCCTCCTTACACCCGACAAGGCGGCATGTGAACGCAGCAGGGACACTGTGGCTCGGTTGGAGAGATTCGCCAGGGACAATGGGACCCCAGGGAAACAAGCTAAGCTAGCTCCCAATCGTGACTGCAACGTTCCCAGGGAGTCAATGGCCCCCTCCATCTTTTCTCTCACAACGTACTGACTCAGACAGCCAGGAGGAATTCGTGGACAGAGTGAGTACTGCACCCAAACGTACCAAGAGTCCCATACCTCAGAAAACAAAGACTAAAATTCGTGAACCCACCATGTCAGACATATACTCTGCTATTCAGACATGCAACTCTTCCCTTGCCTCCTTGACGGATCTAGTGCAGGGAATGCGTGCTGACATTACGTTTCTAAGGCACGATCTACAAAAAGTCATGGAAAAAACAACCGCTGTGGAGGGCAGGGTCAGTGATCTGGATGATCTTGCTACTCCCCTGGTAGCTGATGTTAAATCCGCATTGCATCGCACCGCTACTCTCTTAGACAAAACTGATGATCTGGAAAATCGTCTACGCAGGAACAATCTACGTGTGGTGGGAGTTCCTGAACGCCAGGAGGGTGGCAATGCAACAGAGTTCGCTGAAACCTGGCTACTTGAGACTTTCGGTAGAGATCTACTTTCCTCACTCTTTGCGGTGGAGAGGGCTTTATAGGGTCCCGGCCCGACCTCTCCCCCCTGGTAATCCGCCCAGACCTTTATTGATCCGTTTGCTTAACTATCGGGACAAGGAACGTATCCTGCGTAAAGCCAGAGACATGGGTGAGATTTCCATTGCAGGATCGAAGATCATGCTGTTCCCTGACTTTTCTCAAGAAATCCAGAAAAGACGTGCTAAATTCCAGGATGTCAAGAGACGACTTCAGCAGCTACACTTTCCCTACTCAATACTCTAACCCGCCAAGCTTAGAATCGTGGCTGACAGTGAGACCCATTTCTTTGAAGTTCCCTCTCAAGCTTCATCCTGGCTGGATAAATTTACGAGGAAGAAACCGCCTGAAACCTGATGTGGTGCACCCTGTGGTCATACCTGGGATATTTTTTCCTTTTCAACACTGGCTGGGATATTTGTGGACTGGTCATATTCCGAGGATCTCCACATATTGCATATTTAGATGAGGGCATCCCCCCCACGGTTTGGTAGTAACTACCTTTGCGCCTCTAATGGTTTCTACCATCTCCATTGACGGAGCCTCCAGAGGAGCTTTTTCTCCCGAGTGGACTGCTTTGTTTCTTTTGTTTTGTTTCTGTTTTCGTTTTACTGTTTCGTGAATTCACCAAGACCTGAGGCTTCTCACGCAGCAAGGACTATGCATAGATACCCGCTCGACTCAGTGGGAACCAGAATTCTCTACCACACCTGAACCCCTAGGTGTCACTAATTTTCTTTCCCTTTTTGGTCATTAGACCGTGACTTTGGTATTCCAGGGGTGGTGATTTTTTCTTTGGGTTTACTTTTCATTTTCATGGAACTTTGACAATGACAGAGTGTAACTTAGGACTTGTCTCCTGGAATGTCCGGGGACTTGGGGATGTGACCAAACGCCGCGCGGTGTTTGAATATTTACTTACCCATCGACCGTCTTTCATCTGCTTACAGGAGACACACACCAATCCCGATACTTGTAAACAACTGGAACGTAAATTCTGTCAACAGGCTTTTCACTCCTGCTTCTCCACTTATGCCAGAGGAGTGGCTATCCTAGTACACTCGAATGTTTCATTCTCCTGTAGGCAGGTGAGGGTGGATAATGGTGGTCGCTATGTATTTCTCCATTGCTGTGTATTCGGAAGGGACTGTGTCATTGCCAATGTATATATACCCCCCCCTTACTCTAATGTGGTTCTTAGGGATCTTGCCACATTTCTGGCTGATAAGCTCCCCATCCCCGTTTTGGTGGTGGGTGACTTTAACAACCATATGGATCTGGCTCTTGAATGATTCCCTAATACTGCAGGGGGTCCTTCGCCGACAGCATTTGCAAAGCTATGTGCGGAGATGGGTTTGGTGGATGTATGGCGTACTAGACACCCGACTGATTCCCAATATACCTGTCACTCCAAAACCCATGGCACGCTTTCTCGTATCGATTATGTACTCGCTACGGCGGAAGCCCTGCCTCTCATCTCCGCAGTTATTATTCAACCCAGATGCATATCAGACCACTCGCTGATAGCTGTGCGAATCTCTTTTGAGCATCGACTAGCCTCAGCCCTCTGGCGCCTTAATCCCTTCTGGCTGACTCTGCTACCGGCTGATAGGCCCCTGGAGGCTGATATTTCATCCTTTTTGTCCATCAACCTACCCTCCGCCTCTCTACTAGTTGTCTGGGATACTCTTAAAGCCTTCCTGAGAGGACTGTTTATCCACCGTATTAGTATTGTCAAAAATAAATCTAGAAGGGAGGAGGTGGCTGCTCGACAGGCAGTGATGGACACTGAGCGAGCTTACGTCCACAACCCCTCTAATCTCACTCGCAATGAGTGGACTGCTGCTACGGAGGTTTTGGAGGGTTTGGTTAAACGGAAATCGGGGTATAAATCCTTTTTTATGAATCAGTCCTATTGGGCAGAGGGTGAGTTGACCGGCAGGCTTTTGGCTCAGATAGCGAGATCGCAACAAACTGCCTCATATATTGGTTCCATTAGGGACTTTGACGATGCTATCACTTCGGATGGAAGGCAGATCCGGGAGGTATTCTCTAAATTTTACACCACATTATACTCAACTGGGGCCGACTACTCGAATTTGGACCTAGGTTCTTACTTGTCCAGGATCCCCTTACCAGCCCTGTCTGTCTCTGACTGTTCGGATCTGGAGGCTCCGATAACCCAGGAAGAGATGGAGAGGGCGGTTGCCAGCTTCCCAAACGGCAAGACCCCTGGTCCCGATGGTCTCCCCATCGAGGTGTATAAAAAATATGGCAGTTCTGTGATCCCCACTTTACACCAGACGTTTAATGAGGGTTTGGAAGTAGGGCATTTGCCGTCCTCCATGTATGATGCCACTATTGTAGTTCTGCCCCAAAAAAATAAGGATCCGCTCCTGCCAGACTCCTACCGGCCTATTTCCCTCCTTAACACAGACGTCAAAATATTGGCTAAGGTCTTGGCCAACAGACTGTCGTCCAAAATTACGTCCATTATTCACCCTGACCAATCTGGCTTCCTCCCCAATAAATCGACTGCAGTTAATATTCGTAGAGTGTACATGAATATGCAACTTCCCATCGACAATACAGGTAATAGTGCGCTGTTGGCCTTGGACATAGCGCCATTCGACACTATCAAAGGCCTTTGGAATAAGGCTGGGATACGGAAGGTTCACCAATTTTACTTTGAGGGATCTTTGTGTTCTTTTTCCTATCTACAATCCCAACATAACATAACAAGCACTTTTTTAAATATCTGCAGGTCCGACATGCTCTTGATTCTCAATTTGGGACGACCCCTCCTCCTATCTGCCCCACTCCGGTGTTAGATGCAGTGGTGCGGGCGACTCATACAAAGGGTATCATTTCATTTTTATATTCCAACTTACTGCATAGCTCCACTTCTCCCTTGCTGGAGAGAGTGAGAGACAAGTGGATCCAAGAAGTAGGGCCCATAGATAATGAGCTATGGGAAGACATCCTTTCTAACATAAACCTGACCTCCATGTCTGCAACCCACCGCCTCACTCAGCTTTTCATTCTACATAGGTCGTATCGTATACCCGAATTCTTGACTAAGATAGGTATCATGGAGGTCAGCAAGGAGGAAGATGCTGATCTCCCTCCCATCTTGCTCTTGACACCCTTCCGAGCTGGTCCTGGGCTGCAGATGGGATAGCAGATCCCTGGATTGAAGGTGAAGGTGCAGGAGGGGAGGTGGCAGCGGCATTCTAGGAGGGGGGCACGCAGCCACAAGATACAAGCGATTGGCGGCTATAGAGCCGCCGATCGTTTGTATGTCAATCAGCCGGTAACGGCTCCTCAGAACGGAGAGGTTTTTTTCTGCCCATGCGCGCACTTGGTGGCGCGCGCAAGCAGAAACAAAAGCCATCTAATTACAGCAACCCGCCAATGTGAGTTTGCTGTCCGTCCATTTTTTCACAAAGGTCCCCTCTCCCCGTTCAAAAACATTCACCATCACTATCCTAGTCTGACTGCGGCACAGACGAGAGCCCCGAGTTAGTGAGGGAAGGTCTGGAGGGCTCGAGGCTGGGGGACCCACTGAGATCTGGTCCGGGGCCCCCCACATCTGCCCCTGGTGAGAACTTTTTAGTTTTTAAAGTTTATTGGCATTGCTAAGGAAATGTATCATGTAAAGAGGCAGATTGGGTTCATGTAAATATCTGATTGGATGTTAGCCTGATTTTACAGCCTGTGTAATTTGATGTTGTGTTGTGTTTTATGCATATCTGCTGTATACTAGTCAGATGATAGGGTTTGCTGTGGTTTGTAATAGACGTGTGCGGGGCAAACAAATTTTGTTCAGACGAAACAAATGAAAATGGAAAAACATTTTTATTTGTTTCGTCAAAGGAAACTAATTTTAATGCTGTTATGGATTCAGAGGAAATCGAAACCGAAACAGCACAAAGAAATTGCAGATCGCGTGACGACCATAGCGGCCGCTAGCGTGTTCTGCGCATGCCACCATTTTGGAGTATATCTTGGTATACACCAAGATGGCGGAACCGGAACATGTGGGCGCTGCCATCTTGGTGTATACCAGAGTACAGCGCGTCAGAGTCCACTTCATATACTGTTCTGCATTGCTGTATAAATGTATTGCTGGGATTGGTAGTCCCCCTACACACAGTGCCATTCTGCATTAGAGTTTAAGCTCCTCTGTACAGAGACTGATGTGACTGTGGGAAGGGGGGGGCATTAGAGTGTAAGCTCCTCTGTACAGAGACTGTGATGTGACTGTGGGGGAGGGGACATTAGAGTGTAAGCTCCTCTGTACAGAGACTGATGTGACTGGCTCAGTGTTCTCTGTACAGCACTGCGGTATATGTCAGAGCTATATAAATGTATAATAATAGTGTGTGACTGTGCGAGGACATTAGAGTGTCAGCTCCTCTGTACAGAGACTGATGTGACTGGCTCAG